>NW_016804853.1:1764169-1832792 GCF_001698545.2 Rhinopithecus bieti
ATTTCTGTTTTTCTCAAGTTTGTCAAAGATCAGATGGCTGTAGATGTGTGGTATTCTTTCCGAGGGCTCTGTTCTGTTCCATTGTTCTATATCTCTGTTTTGGTACCAGCACATAAAATTATATATATAGTTGCTGGACAAATATGTATTCTGTGTGAGGCATGGTAGGAAACAGTGAACAAGACTGGACTCTTGTTCTCACGAAGCTTATACTTTAGCAAGGGAAACATTCATTAAATAAGGACAGTCAGTCTCTCATTTTTTGTGGATTCTGTATCTGCAATTTTATTTGCTTGCCAAAATTTGTTTGTAAGCCTAAAATCAATACTCATAGCCCTTTCATAGTCATTCATGGATGTGCACAAAGCAGCGCAGAATTCAAGTTGTCCAGCCCACATGTTGCATGCTGAGGTTGAACAAGGTGATGCCCTACCTTCTTGTTTCACCTCTCAGAATGTAAAGAAGTATCCTTATTGTGGTAGATTTAGCACCATGTTTTTTTGCATTTTTGTGTACAAAATGCAAAATTGTGGTGATTTTGCTGTTTTGAAGGACCCCCAAATGTAGTGCTAAAGTGCTGTCTAGTGTTTCTAAGCACAAGAAGGCTGTGATGTGCGTTATGGAGAAAATGTGTGTGTTAGATAAGATTCATTGAATCATGAGTTACAGAGCTGTTGGCCACATGAGTCTGATGCTAAAGAAACAGCAATATATATTAGAAAGTGTGTCTTTAAACAGACACACACATCAGACAAAGTCATGGATTGAACCATTGATGAAAATCTTCTAAACAGAGGCTTGCAGGAACCCAATCTTGTATTTGCTAGTTTAATGTTCACAGTGACTTTGTAGAACCTAAGGGCTGTGAATAGCAAGAATGACTGTAATTAAATGAATAACTCTTTATTTAATTGCTTGTATGATAAGTACCACAAATTAATAGCACTCTGTACCACAACAGCATATATAGGGGAACTTATGCTCACCTTAGAGGTTAGGAAAGGCTTCCCTGAGGAAGTGGTATTTCCCCTGTGATGTGAAAGAGACGTAGGGATTAGCTGAGTTGAGAGTAGGAGGTAGGGAGTTTCAGACAGAGGGAACAGCATGGGTAAAAGCCCTCATGTAGGAAAGAGTGTGATTCATTGGAGGAATAAGAGAAGGCCACCATGAGAAGATGACTGTGTGTGGGGTGGGGTGGAAGGTGCAGGGGAGAGTGGCAAAAAAGAGAATAAAGCTGTAGACATGGACAGAGGACAGTTCATAGAGGACTCTGTGGGCCAGGTTAAAAATCTAAACTTTGTAAAAATAGCAGTGAAAAAAATGCTGATGAGTTTTAACTAAAGAACTGATAGTTCCTTCTGCTCTGTGAAGAATGGATTAAAGACAGGCAAAGTGAATATGGGGACACCTAACAGGAATCCAGACGGGGGATGACAATGGCTTGAGCTAGAGTTTGAACTAGGGTGTGACCATGGATATGGAGAGGAGGAGACAGACTCATAAGAGATATTGAAAGTAAAAATGGTAACATTCAGTGAGTGAGGAGACATGGAGGATGAGGGAGAAGGAGAAGTCGAGGATAATCATGACAGGAGCAACTGGGTAGTTAATGATATCATTTATGAGAAAGGGAACTCTGGGAAAGGAACACAATTAGAGAAAATGTAGTACATTTTGTTTCCAAAAATGGCTGCAATGGTATCTCCCACCTCACCTGCTTTTTGTGCAGTGTGATCTTACCACTCTCCCACTAAGAGGCAGAATTTATTTTCCTTCCCCTTGAATCTGGGCTGAACCTGTGATCTGCTTTGTCTAATAGAATATAGTGGAAGTGATGCTTTATAGCTTCTGAGCCTGATATTTAAGAGAATTGCAACTTCTGCTTTTGTTTCTTGAAATGTTCCTCCTTGGAATCCAGTTGCCATCTTTGAGGAATCTCAAGTGGCTATATGGAGATGCTACCATGAGGAAGAATCAGAACCCGTGGCTGATAATCCCGGCTGACCTTGAACTGGAAGCCAGCATGGACTGTCAGCTATGTGAATCTTGGACCTCCCAGCCTTCTCAGCACCGTAGCTGCACTACATGAGCAGAATAACTACCCAGATAACCTACAGAAGCATGAGAAACAATAGTTTGCTGGAATAGATTCTGAAACAGAGTATATAGGAATTCAGTTTTGGACATGTACATGAAATGTTGCAGGGCACTCAGATGAAGATGACTGTTAAGGAGTTGGTTATAAATATCTAGAGCTGAGAAGTGAGATCTGGGTCAGAGATATACATTTGAAAGTTGCTAGTGCTTAAATCATATTTGTAACCATGGGAGTTGCTAAACATCTGTTCAGAATTTAGAGTGAATAGAAAAGCAATATAGAATTAGGACTGGGACTGAACTTCGAAGAATTCTAGCGTTGAATGGTCATGTTGCCAGGAGGTGCCCTCATTGGAGATTAAGAAGGAGCAACCACAGTTTTCTTGTTATCATGGAAGCCAACAGAGGAGAGGAGAATACTTCCAGAAGTAGCGTGTGCTCCACAGTAGTATCAAAGGCAAATGAGAAGTTACAGAAGATGAGTTCGAAAAGTTTCCATTATTGATTAAGAAACATGGTGGTCATCGATAATTCATCTAAGTAAATTTCCAGAGAGCTGTAATTTACTTTGTACAGTGCTGATGATATTTTTATTTTAACCATTTTAGTGATAATAGCTTACATTGCACACTTTGTGTATGCAAGGCACTGTGTAGGATTCTGCATCTACATTACATCATCTTTAATTTAACCATTATAACAATTACATTTATTTTTGAGACAACTGAAACTTAGGGAAATTAAATGAGTGCCTTAAAATTATTCAGCTAGTCCATGGCTACATGCTCTTCCTCCCTGCCCCACCTAATCTACTGCTGTAAGTCTGTTGAAGGAAAGAAAGCCACATTATTGTTAATTGTTTTAGGTACAGTGATGGTCATTTTATGGGAGTCTTTTGGAGCTTATATCTTTTAGAGATACAAACTGAAATATTTACAGTTGAAGTTTTATACCTTACATATGCTTCAAAATAATCTATAAGTGGTAAAGAGGGAGTCATACCATACTCTCTATTTGCCTATAGTTTGAAATATTCTATAATGGCAAGTTGTTTTATTTTAAAGTGTCTCAGTGAGGTTCTGAGGCCTGCCCAGTGAATAAAAGTACATGGGCTTTGTGTTAGCTATTTTAGGTACTCAGAGTTTTATTTCTGGTAGTTTTTCTCTGATGTTGTGGATAGCGAGTGGTCTAAATAAATGGTCACTGGACATGGGAGGAACTATTAAGTCCTCCATAAAGCCTGCAAAAATAAGGTAACGAATCTTCATATTTTGATTTACTGAATAATTGTGAATGGTGACATTCATCATCATTCAAAAGGCTTAGCAGCATTTGTGAGATGACAATTAATTAGCAGGATGGCTTTGTAAAATGCATGTTGCTTTTCATTGCTATGGCCCATTTTCCTTGTTTAATGCAAACTTGCAGGCTCTTAAATGCATCCTAAATCTTTCTGGATTTGTTGTTGCATGGTTCCACAGACATTTTTCCCTAGAGACATGGTAATTTTGCAACTTTTAAATATTCAACACAATTCTAATTATAAATAGTTCTCATTCAAAAGCGATAGCCAGACACTTGGCACAAACCACATCTTGTTATATTGGAAAAGGATGACAGCATAATGACTGATGATATGTGTTAGATTCTCTCATTTCTCTTAATTAGAATTTTCTCTGCATTATCATGCTTTGTAACTAACCAGCTTATTCCTGACAGTGGTTAATGTGATTAGGAATGGTTTTAACTTTGTATTTCATTTGGAGAAATAGCCCAGTCAGTCTGTCTGATAGCCTGTGTGGGCAGAGGAACCAATTTCCCCGAGTCCTCCAATTTTTCTGTTCTGCTTGGGCTGGGCTAGTCAGGATATGAGATGAGATCAGGGAAATGGGAGCATGTTTTGTGCTGTCAGAAAGAGAGGGATACATGCAAAAGGAAGAAGGCTGTAGCCTTGGGATAGAATGCAATGAGAAGGTTAGAGAGGGTGACCATATGGAGCCATAAATCAGTAGCTACTCAGGCAACAAAGCCGACTCTGTACATCTGGTATGTGACTCACTAGTTATTTATTGAGCACCTGCTGTGAGCACAACTCGACCATCACCACTGCTGGGGAGTACAAAAGGCACCAGAGACCTTTTCTTTGCGTTCAATTCTAGTTGGAGGCAGACTTCTACAACTTAATATCCTCCTTAAAGATAAGGACTCATCTCTTTGGTTCATCTTCATATCCCATTGTCTGGTACCAGGTTTAGCTCACAGTAGTTACTCTTACTAAATGGTTTGCTAATAAATGAATGAATGGATGAATATAATAACATGAGAATAGTTATAGGGTCACTTACAAGAGATCTAATCGCCCACTTCAAACTAAATATGTAAATGCTGATAGGGTGGTCATAGAATAAAGGAATATCAGAGCAACGTGAGGTTCTGCAAAAAGGTTTCAAGCTTCTGACAAGCCGGTGCTGGTTTCCACTTCCTCAGTCTCCCCAGACAGGGTAAATTAACATGATGACCCTGATAGTTAAACTGCCCAGGCCCCACTCATGGAACATTCATGCCAGGAAAACTTCTGGAAATTATACCTCAAGGTAAGTGAGAGGGTGTCTGGTAGATGTAAGAAGGTGAGTGAGTTTCACCTCCTCATAAGTTGCACAGACATTCCTGGGCTTGGGATACCTAAGAGAGGAGATCATGCAGCCTTACGAGGCTCCCAGGTGAGCTGGACGCAGCGTAGGTGGATTTATGATCTTTTATGACTGTGCTGTGGCCAATCCTGAACCTTTTGAAACATAAGGAGACACGGTGTCCCAGAGGTCAGTCATCAGAGTTCTGGAGAAAGGGATTTCTGAGCCTTCTACCTATGATTTGGGAGAGAGATCTGTGGCAGCTTTATCTGCATTATCCTGGAAGATTAAGAGAAGATACTTTAGCTCACAGATTGCTCACTATCAGCAGAGTGAAGACTTTGGGAGGAGCTGAAAACATTTTTGTTTGGGGATTCTCCTCTGAATTCAACAGAATACCTGACTTGAAACAAATATTTGGATTATCTGTGGGGTTGCTTTATCTAGAAATCCACATATTTGTGCTTCAGACTAGTGACATATATGGAAAAAACTAATTCAGCTAGAGAATTTATGGGGAACACCCTTCCATCCTTTCCTTCCCCACACACAGATATTCAGGAACGTGTTTTTTTCTTCTTCCAGTTAATATGTGAACGTTTTGCTAAATAGAACCTGTTGATTAATTGCCACCACATGGCCAGACCTCTTCTTAGGAAAGAATATCATTGTTATGAACTGAATTGTGTCCCCCTAAAATTCATAGGTGGAACTCAATGTGACTGTATTTGGAGATAGGGCCTTTAAGGAGGTAATTAGGGTTAAAGGATATTATAAGAGTGGGTTCCTAATCTAATAAAACTGGTGTCCTTAGAAGAAGAGGAAGATGCCAGGATGCCTGTGCACAGAGGGAAGGCTGGGTGGGGACCCTGCAGAAAGGAGAACATCTGCAAGCCAGGATGAGAAGCCTCACCAGAAACCAACATTGCCAGTGCCTTGAGCTTCGATTTCCAGTGTTCAAACCTGGAGAAAATACATTTCTGTTATTTAACCCACCTAGTCTATAGTATTCTGCTATGGTAGCCTCAGCGGATTATACACTAAAAGTAAATAAATAACACATGACTTCTGTGGTTAGTGGATTTATTGCAGTCAGTTAAGGAGAAAAAACAAATGTAGATAAAATGGAGAAAATATACTGTTATGTTGAGCAATGCTGACAGTAATATAATAAATATAATATAATACGAACAGAATAACAAGAGCATATTTTAATGATTAACTTACCATGTGTTAGTTTCGTATGAAGGGTTGAATTCTGTGCCCCCAAAAAGATATGTGGACATCCTAACCCCTAGTAACTTTGTATGTGACTTTATTTGGAGATACGGTCTTACAGAAATAATCAAATTAGAATGAGATCATCAGAATGGTCTTTAATCTTGTACGACTGATGTCCTTATAAAAGAGGGAAATCTGGACGCAGAAACAGATATGTACAGAGGAAAGATGTCATGAGGACACACAGGGAGAAGATACCATGTGACTGGAAGAGGCATCTACAAGCCAAGGAGTGCGAAGGACTGCCAGCAAACACCAGAAGATGTTCGGTTAGTGTTGTAGCAGGACAAGCCACAGACAAAACCCCTCAGACACCGAGTTAACGAAGGAAGGGCTTTATTCAGCCGGGAGCTTCGGCAAGACTCAGATTTCCAACAACCGAGCTCCCGAGTGAACAATTCCTGTCCCTTTTAACGGCTTCGAACTGTAAGGGGGTCCACGTGAGAGGGTTATGATCGATTGAGCAAGCAGGGGGTACGTGACTGGGGGCTGCATGCACTGGTAATCAAAATGGAACAGGACAGGACAGGGATTTTCACGATGCTTTTCCACACAAGGTCTGGAATCTATAGATAACATAACCCGTTAGGTCAGGGATCAATCTTTAACCAGGCCCAGGGCACTGCGCTGGGCTGTCTGCCTGTGGATTTCATTTCTGCCTTTTAGTTTTTACTTCTTCTTTCGTTGGAGACAGTAATTGGGCATAAGACAATATGAGGAGTGGTCTCGTCCCTTAGTGTAATCACAATTTTTGCCATTACTTTCAATGGCAAAAACCACACTTACTTTTGCACCAACCTGATAGCAGCTGCAAGGAAGGATTCTTTCCTAGAGTCTTCAGAGAGAGAGAGAGAGAGAGCTTGACCCCCTGACATGTGATTTCAGACTTCCATCCTCCAAAACTGTGAGATAACACATTTCTGTAGTTTCAGCCACCCAGTTTTTGGTGCTTCGTTGCAGCAGCGCAGGGAAATGAATACAGCCTTGTTCTCAGAGCTGGACAGGGCAGCTTCGTTAGTCACTAATTCATCACAGATTTTAAGCTATCACTGGAATGATTTAGAAATTATAGTGCCAGTTCACTCAGGTTTCCTCACATGGGATGAGCTGTCCTCACCGAAGTAGTGAAGTGTATCTAATGGAAAGAAAACAATATGAATAATAATATAAAACATCACTTGTCATTGACGAACTAATGCTGTATTTTTGTGATTCACACACAAGTTGTATAGTGACTACCTATAAAGTAGCTACTATTATTATCTCATTTTATCGCTCAGGAAATGAGAGTGAGGGAAATTCAATGATTTGCCTGACTTACCCTTGGTCTCACAGCCAGTAAATCCTGCAGCTGGCATTCAAACTAAGGTTTCCTCCAGCTAGGTAGTGAAAGGTAGGATTTGGATAAATAGTGTAGGAAGTACTTTTGAGCTGTGAGAGTAAACGGAATTATTTCCACTAGAGATATTTCCAGGCATAGCTAAAAGAGAGAGTCAAAAGTGTACTTGGAGAACAAGGAGCCCAACATAACAGGACTGGCACAGATAAGACTTCAAGGTGGCCTGTTAGTTTCATGGAAGGTCAGCGTTTCCCCATCCTTAGGAATTCCTGCTTCCAAGAATTGATTAGCGGTAAGCAGACAATAGAGCTTGACCCAAATCCATTTTACGTGCCTTGCCCACTGAAACTGCCTTTGCAAAAATTATGACAGTGAAAGAAATCTGACCTAACTGACTCCATCTTGCTTTTAACCTTTAAGCTACCCTTGTTCATTCCTGTGTTCATTCCAAAGTAACTTTGGAAGGAATTTAGTTTGTAGTTTAACTTTGAAACAAAAATTATAACAGGCCCTCCCCAAAACAAACTACCTCCTTCCTTGGGGAGCAGACCACCTTTGTGAAACTAACAAATTAGCCATAAGATTAGAAACTGTGGTTAGGAGTCATGCAGCCAGAGGCCATAAGATTCCTAACCTTACCAATTGCTCCTGCAGATAGTATTACTGTTGTAAAACCTAAGATTGGTATCCAAGACATCTTTCAGACCTTGCATTATGATAGACCAGCTGCTGCCATGCAGACTGGCAATCTGGCTCAACTAGTTCTGCAATCCCACCCAGGAAGAGAAGACGGCAAGAAGAACCTGCTCCATCCCCCTGTGATTTCATCCCTGACCTAATTAATCGGTGTTTCCATTTCCTAGATCCTGCCTGCCAAACTATCTGAAAAATCCTAGCCTCCAAATTTTCAGGAAGGCTGGTCTGAGTAATAATAAAACTCTAGTCTCCCCTTTAGCGGGCTCTATGGGTATTAAACTCTTTCTCCACTGCAGTTCCTCTGTCTTGATAAATCAGCTCAATTTGGGAAGTGGGCAAGAGGAACCCACCCAGTGGTTACACCAGCATGAAATTCTGTGTTATCTTCTTGCCTCTTCTCTGTCCTCTTTATCTCTTGAGTTCCTCTATGTATGGCATGGGGGATAATGGAGATCATTGATCGTATCAATCATGTGGAAAATCCATGTGTCCCTTCTGAGATTTACATGGAAACACCCAAGCAAATAGTGAGTTTTCTCCAGAGCTATTCAGTATTTTACAAACAAGTAGCAGAAACAACCATTATCTTTAAAATCTCCATTCATTAAGCACTGTGCTGTAGCAAAACAAAACAAGATGAAACAAACAAAAGAACCCCAGAATGCAATATAACATAACATGGCGCGACAAAACAATAACAACTAACTTAATGCACATGTACTTACAGCAAGACCAGCCTGCTTTACAGAAATTCTGAGTTGTGGCGTATTTAACAAGAAATATAGCTTTATAGCAAAAGTCTCCAGCTAAATTTTAGGCAATAGAGTGTGGCCAAATGCAGGCCTAAGATTTCTTTACTATGCAAGAGCGATTTGTCATTACCAAAGCAAGAGAGAGGGGGTGACATTGAGTAGAAAAAGTGGTCATTTGTGATGGGATTATCTGGTTTGGGTTTTGCTGCTGTGTGACTTTGGGTCTCTTTGTCTCCCAAGGCCTCAGTGTTTTCATCTATGAAGTGAGGAAATTTCACTAAAAATCATAAATTCCTCTTAAGCTCTATTTCCTGCCTTATAAAAGTCAGTGCTTCTCAAGTGCCTAAAACTTCTTCAAAGTGGGCTTTTTATGATTTGAATCTCTTTAAGATGGGAAAGAATCTTCTCCAAGCATTGTCTTTTGGCTTGGAAAACCCTCTCTTGGTCCAATTTAAATTATGATAAATGCAAATCAATGACATCTAAATTAGAAAGGTCTTATGATAGTTATCATACAAGAAGGCTTCAGTCATTATATTAACATGACTTTTCTCTAATCAGGTATTTCTCATGTCATATTGATAATTTATTCCTTGGCAAATGACTATGTGTCTTACATTTTGAACCCGGTTATTTATGGTTGTATCAACATACAAGCTCTAGTCAACTGCTCGTATTATCATCCCAAACATAGAATATCTATAGAAGTCACACTGCAGTCTTCTGGATTTCGCATATTACCTACATGGAGTTCCTTTGGTACATATGTTAATTAGACATAAGGCAGCTAATGATACAAATCATTCTATTTGGAGAAAAGAGTAATGTTTCTATCTTCTAATTCATCTACTCATCTGGTAGGGAACTCCTGTCCCTTCTCTTTCTATTCTTCCTATTCATAGAAGTAATTATAATATTCAGCTTTCCTATAAAAGGATTCCCTATTCAATAAATGCTGCTGGAATAACTGGCTAGCCATATGCAGAGAATTGAAACTGGACCTCTTCCTTACACCATATTCAAAAATTTACTCAAGATGGATTAAAAACTTAAACATAAAACCTAAAACTATAAAATCCCTGGAAGACAGCCTAGGCAGTACCATTCAGGACACAGGCATGGGCAAAGATTTCACGACAAAGGCATCCAGAGCAATCCACCCATCAGTGTGGAAAATGCAGAAAAGACAATTCTGATACCCTTCTATTCTCCTTCAGGGCTACCTTTCAGTTCTTCATAATGCTTTAGTCTGAATTCTCTAAATCTATACTTTTTTAAAGGCATTCATTCTCACTTCTGATGGTAGCTAGCATTAATAATTAATACATGGGGCCTATCAGATACTCTACATAATTGCTTATTCTATCAGCCTTTAAGCTAAATCAGAAGAAAAAAAAACATCTTTCAAGTCAGAAGTGGTAAGTTAGAGGAAGCTAACTGAGGGAGAAGTTAGAATGGTTTATGAAAGAACTATACTAAAGCTGAAATGAAAAAAAACTAAGTTTGAGGATTTCACTCCACTATTTACTATCTGGATGACTGAAGAGAATTCATTTAATTTCTCTCAGTCTATTTCCTCATGTATAAAATAGAACTAAATAATAAATAAACAAAGATAAATAAATAACAATATGCACATCCTCAAATTCTTAGTGCCCAGCACACAGTAAGTGCTCAAATAATGCCTGCTGAATGTCTGATCTTCACCATTTTATTGGTAAATAGAAAATAAGTATTGGGCAAGCATTTAGTATTGTCAGCATCAATGAAGGTAATAAATACGAAAACACCTCATGAACCATAAAGCAGGGTACAAATGCAAGGGCTTTTAAAAACCCAAAGGAATATGATGATTTTCCCACTTAGAAGATATAAAATCCCAACCCACTCTCTTTTTTCCCTTCTGTTACAATAAAATGGCAGCAATAGCAATTTCAGCATTGGGTTATGAGACTGGAGTTACAGGAGCTCGGCTTCATGCCCCAAAGCACAAAGAGGTGGAGATACAGGAGCATCTTCCTGACTCAGCAAAGGAAGGTTTTAAGAGCAATAAGCAAGAAGACAAAGCTATTCAGAATTGCACTGTGTCCCAGAGCTTCCCTCTGTCATCTCTGGGCCCTGGGAAAGGCAGTGTCAGGAAAGCACAGGCGAAACATATGGTGGGAGAACAGCATGCTGACAGCTGAAGCACAGTTTTATAATAACACATAAAAGTAACAGCTATGCTAGTTAAAACAGGATTACTTTAAAATATATGCATAGATACACACACACACACACAAACGTGTCTTGAAAACTGGGATAGAGAGGCTGTCTGAAGAGGCAGCCGGAATCAGAGGAAGAGTTAGGAGTTTGCAAGCTCTTGTCTACAATGCTGACATACAGCATCACTGGAAGCTGGGAGGGGGCCAAGACTCAGCCCTCCTCCTTCCCAAGGTCTTAACCAGTGGTTGTGAGAAACTGACACAACACATCAGCTTTACCCATGGCTGGCCAAGCACCCAGTGATCCTCAAATGCTGGGGTCTGGTAAATAATTTTTGAGAATGTAGCTTGGATTTGAGGTCACCAAACACCTTTTCTTTCTTCCATAAGCCTGGATCTTGAGGTCAACCTGTGTGAAGGTATCTGAATCTGCAGAGAAGATTTGTTCCCCTGCCTGGCTGAACGAAAGACCAGGACCTGCCCCAAACATCATCACCAGTAGAATGCAACCACAACAAAGCAACTGATAGGTTGGGGTTGCTTTTGTAATTTAGTTATTCCATCCTTTAGAAAATGTGGCTCAACAAATGTTCCAGTTCTGACCAATCCAATTATTTCTTCCCCCTAAAGTAGGGAAGAATAGCAAGAGGAGGGACAGAAGTTCCCTACCATATGGGTTGATGAATTAGGAGAAAGAAACATTACTCTTTTCCCCAAAAAGTATGATTTATGTCATTAGCTGCCTTATGTCTAATTAATATACGTACTTAAGGAACTCCATGTAGATAATATGTGAAATCTAGGAAATTGTAGGGATTTCCATAGGTATTCTATATTTGGGATGATAACTGCCAAAAGCAATGGCAACAGAAGCAAAAATTGACAACTGGTATCTAATTAAA
The DNA here is from genome assembly GCF_001698545.2 of Rhinopithecus bieti. Classification (NCBI taxonomy): domain Eukaryota; kingdom Metazoa; phylum Chordata; class Mammalia; order Primates; family Cercopithecidae; genus Rhinopithecus; species Rhinopithecus bieti. The sequence continues at coordinate 1,776,071 of NW_016804853.1, forward strand.
CTAAAGAGTTTCTGCACAGCAAAAGAAACTATCAAAAGAGTAAACAACCTATAAAATGGGAGAAAATATCTGCAAACTATGCATGTGATAAAGGTCTAATATCCGCACCTAGAAGGAACTTAAAGAAATTTACAAGAAAAAAACAACCTCAATAAAAAGTGAGCAAAGGACGTGAGCAGACAATTCTCAAAAGAACACATACATGCAGCTAAAAAGCATATTTAAAAAAAAAAACTGAACATCACTGATCATTAGAGAAATGCAAATCAAAACCACAATGAGATACCATCTCACACTAGTCAGAATGATTATTATTAACAAGTCAAAAAATAACAGATGCTGGTGAGGTTGTGGAGAAAAAGGAATATTAATACACTTTTGTTGGAAGTCTAAGTTAGTTCAACCATTGTATAAGACAGTGTGGTGATCCCTCAAAGACCTCAACACAGAAATATCATTCTACCCAGCAATCCCATTACTAGGTATACACCCAAATGAATACAAATCATTCTATTATAAAGGCACATCCATGTATATGTTAATTTCAGCACTATTCACAATAGCAAAGACATGGACTCAACCTAAATGCCCATCAATGATAGACTGGATAAAGAAAATACAATACATACATGCCATGGAATACTATGCAGTCATAGAAAAGAACAAAATCATGTTCTTTGCAGGGACATAGATGAAGCTGGAGGCCATTATCCTTAGCAAACTAACACAGGAACAGAAAACCAAATCCTGCATGTTCTCACTTATAAGTGGGACCTAATGATGAGAACATGTGGACACACAGAGGGGAACAACATATGGGGGTCTTTCAGAGGATGGAGGCGGGAAGGAGGGAGAGGATCAGGAAAAACAACTAATGGATAGTAGGCTTAATACCTGAGTGATGAAATAATCTGTATAACAAACACCCATACCATAACACAAGTTTACCTAGGTAACAAACCTGCACATCCTGCACATGTACCCCTGAACTCAAAATAAAAGTGAAAAAAATGGCCTATAAATGTATAAAAAAGCTCAAACTTCTAATAAAAAAATCAAACAACAAAATATACAATTTTTCAACTATTAAGGTGAAAACTATTTGGCAGCATTTTAAAATGATAATTTTCGTGTTAGCACATTCAAGAAACACGGTCAGAAAAATAGGATAAACTTTTGTACTCTTACCACTAGACAGGGGGTATGGGTTGGTGTGATCATCCTGAAGGGAATACACTATCAATCAAAGGTGTAACCAGCGTTCATGACCTTTGACCCAATAATTTCACTTCTAGAAATTCAAGAGAGATGTATATAAACAATAATGTATAGGAATGTTTGCTGTATATTTATTTATTTATTATTTATTTATTTATTTCGCTCTGTTGCCTAGGCTGAAGTGCAATGGTGCAATCTTGGCTCACTGCAACCACCACCTTCTGTGTTCAAGCGATTCTCATGCCTCAACCTCCTGAGTAGCTGGGATTACAGGCACCCATCCCCATGCCCAGCTAATTTTTGTATTTTTAGTACAGATGGGGTTTTGCCATGTTGGCCAAGCTGGTTTCAAACTCCTGACCTCAGGTCATCCGCCTGCCTCAGCCTTCCAAAGTGCTGGGATTACAGGCATGAGCCACCATGCCTGGCTTGTATTATTTATTTTTAACAAAAATCAGAAAGCTCATTGTTTAATGATGAATGACCAACCTATAATTTATATATAAATGATTGACTACTTTGCAACAATTAATATGTTTTCAAAGAATAGCTTATAAAATAGGAAAATATTACAAATATAACATTAGGTGAAAACAAAATAGGACCCAAAATTATATATGTGAATGAGTTATTGAGTTAAAAACCATACTAGCCTGTCAATAATGGCTATATGTTGGAGATAAAACTTAGAGCCATTTCAATGTTATTCTTTATATATTTTTATATTTTCAAATTATCTACAAAGAGTATGTGTTATAGTTACATTTTTAAAGGATGAATTATATTTATTCTTTTCCATATTTATTATTTAGTTAAAAGAATTATTTTATGTGTTCAAAAACCAAAAGTTAGTTAATTACAAAGTCAGCTAATCAACAAGATTCCATTTCCCTAAATGCTTCCCTTGGTTATAGTTGTACACATTTCTGCTCAAGATATGTCATTTAATAATTATAAGTAGTATTTTTGATGTTTTAATTGGTATTTCTTTGATATTGATAACAAACATAATTTCATACATTAAGTGATTATTATTTCTACGAATTGTTTTTATATACTAAATACAAAGATATAATTCTTTTCTATACATTCTGTTGAATTCATCAATTATGAATGGAGTGGAAAGATGATCAACTGTCCTACTCCATTTATCTCTGGCTGTCCTTGTGTTACTACCATATATTAACTGTATAGTACCTAATTTTATGATATGCCTTCCATATCCAGCAGAGTAAGTCATTCTTGCATGGGCAAATTATTCTCCCTTTCCACTGCAGCTCTTCTTGTACTTCTTTTTAAAGTAGTCTCAGCTATTGATTTTTTTTTTTGAGAGGTTCATTGGTACACAGTAGAACTTACTTTCTGAGATAAACAGATGATGACACTTAAGATTACGTAGTTGGGGCCAAACTTTAAAATATATATTATATTTGAGTTGATGATATAAATCCCACTACTAAATAATTTTCAATCAAGAATTCACGCCTGTAATCCCAGCACTTTGGGAGGCCAAGGCAAGCAGATAGCTTGAGGCTTGAGTCCAGGAGCTTGAGACTAGCCTGGGCCATACAGTGAGATCTCTACTCTACAAAAAATACAAAAAAAATTAGCCAGTATGGTCACGTGCACCTGTAGTCCCAGCTACTCTGGAGGCTGAGGTGGGAGGATCCCTTGAGCCTCGAAGGTGGAGGTTGCAGTGAGCTGAGATCATGCCGCTGCACTCCAGCCTGGGTGACAGAGTGAGATCCTGTCCCAAAAGAAAAAGAAAAGAAAAAAAGAAAAAAAAGTAAAAGGAAAAGAAATTATTTTGAATATACAGCAGAAAGCCTCAGTTCCATTTTCTGATTTGCCATTTAGTAAACAAGTGACGTGTCACTTTCTCTGAGCCCTAGCTTCCCAATCAGTTCAAGGGATATTAACTAGTCTATATTTCCTCATCGGGGTGGTGTGAAGATAGAAAGTGATCACTGAAACTGTAAAGTGCTATGTAGATAGAAATAAGAAGTAGTGTTGCATGTAAGATGGCTGTGTGCTCAGTATGACTGGCTGGTGGCCCACTTTTCTTTGGTTTTGGCCACAAGGCACCCACATAAAGGGCATTAGGCTTTCTACTAATTTCCCTTTTCCTTGCATAAATGGAAGAGAACAGCTAGCTGACTGAACAAAACTAGCTTTAAAACATAACTGCTAACTTTGAAGAAGAATCTCCCATCTAGAATATTTGGAGCTAGTTCTATTACCTAAGAGGTTGTGGAACTTTTTTTTTCCTATAAAACTACAGTTCCTGTATTGGACAATTAAGGGCTGAATTGGGCCCCACCCAAATTCATATGCTGAAGTCCTAAGCCCTAGTACCTCAGAATGTGACTGTATTTGAAGATAGCGTTTTTTACAGAGGTAATCAAGTTAAAATGAGGTCATTAGGGTAAGCAGTAATTCAGTAAGACTGGTATCTCTACAAGAAGAGGAGATTAGGACACAGGGACAGAGAGAAGACCTTGTGAGGGCACAACCAGAAGGTTACCAGCTGTAAGCTGAGGACAGAGGCCTCCCTGTGGACACATCCATCTCTCTGACTTCCAGCCTCCAGAATTGTGAGAAAATAAATTTCTGTTGTTTAAGCCACCCAGTCTGTGGTACTTGGTAGTGGCAGACCTAGCAAACTAATACAGATGGCCATTCTAAGTGTTTCTCTCTAGAAAGCCACAGCACATAAAATACACATCTGGTCTTTTGACTCCAAGATGTTGGGGTAATTTCAGTAAATAAAACTTGGCTCTAGAAAAGGCTTTGTGTTTTCATTACCTGCCATACTAGGACTTTTCATGGAGAGCAGGGACAAAGGCCAAAACCATATAAACTCAGATGAAATCGTTCAAGGGGTTGTTGTAAATTCATCACTTCTGGGTTCTAAGGAATTCTCAATCCCTCCTTTCCCGCAGACTTGGATAGCAAGGTTCTGTGGCTTTATCTGTTGCTTCTCTGTGTGCTCAGCCTGAAGGCTATGTGCTCTGCTTCTTTGTAAGTGTCTAGCTAAAACCAAATGTCTTGGATTGTTGGTGATGGTGCTGCAAAATGAAGTCTCTAGGTCGCAAATGTTTTGTATTTATCTTGCCCAAGTTTAGCAGATGAGACCTAAAAGCATTTTGTTACTCTCCTGGGATAATGGCTAATTTGACCCTGGGGCATCTTTGGAGCAAGATGCATCTTCCTCAGAAGTTGCTTTCCCTTCCAAGATAGTCCTGGAATGTGCTCAAACATGCTCTGTTATTTGTACTTGTTCGTGCAAGAGCCTAGTGCAGTGCTCCGGCTGGGGCCAAGTTGCCTGGGCTCTGCCATTTCCTGACTTTATGATGTTGGGCAAGTTATTTAACCTCCCTGTGCTTTAATTTCCTTTCTTGTGAAAAAAGATAATCCTACTACCTACCTCCTATGGTAGTTGTGAGGATTAAGCAAATTACTGCAGGTAAAGTTATTAGAGCAGTACTTGGCATTGTAGTAGTCTTTCAATAAATGTTACCAGTGTGGATGGAATACACCAACTGTTCAATATGAGTTCTTTTTTTTCTCAATATTCTAGAATGAGAATGGAGTCACAAATGTTTTGCCATGTAAATGCTGCAACGTATTTGCTCCCTTGGGCATTAAAAAAACCCAGTATTTATTGAGATTTCTTATTTTCCAGGCACCATGCTGAGCAATTTATGTGCTTTATCTTAGTTAAACCTCATAACAATCCTGTGAGGTCAACACTCTGTTCCAGTTAGGATAGGTTAGGTCATACTGCAGTAGCCAATAACACTAAAATCTCAATGACCTAATGGAACAAAGATTTGTTTCTTGTTCACACTGTCTTTGCAGTGCAGGTAGTCAGGGGTCTCTGCTTACCATTATTACTCAGGAACCAAAGCCGATGGAGGACGATACTGTCATCTCAACAAACGTCTTAAGGACTAGTCATGGGAGGGGAAGAAAGCAAGGGGAATTGGGGACCAACTCTTCAATACTTCTACACTGGAGTGCTGCACATAATTTCTTCTTGGATTAGCCACAGAAAGTCAAATGACCATGCCTAACTTCAGAAAGGAGTATGTCTGGAAGAAGAGGAGAAAGAATAATCTCAGCACATACTGACACTGTTCCTATTTTATACCTGAGGACACTTTCAGCCTAGAGGAAAAGGGAAAAGTAGTTGGTTCAGTATCACATACACACAGTAGTAAATGGAAAGCCACAATTCCAATATTTCACTGGCTCTAAAATTATTTCTTCTAGTCTCTTTGATCACTGCCTATTGAGGCTGGTGACATTCTTGCTGGAGCCTGTTGGGAGTTGAATTGTTCTCACCAAAAAGATATGTTGAGATTCTAACCCCTGAAACATCTACATGTGATCTCATTTGGAAATAGGGTCCTTGCAAGTGTAATCAAGATGAGGTTGTATTCCATCAGGGTGGGCCCTAATCCAATATGAATGGTGTCCTTATAAGACAAAACAGAGACACAGACAGACACACGGGGGAAATACCTTGCGATGATGGAGGCAGAGCCCAAAATGCCAAGGATTGCCAGTAATTCCAGAAGGTAGGAAGAGACAAAGACGGATGCTTCCCTAAGTCTTGACAGGGTGCGAGGGCCTCCCAACACCTTGATTTTTGACTTCTAAATTGTGAGAGAGTAACTTTTTCTTGTTTAAAGCCACCCAGTTTGTGGTACTTTGTTATATCATCCCTAGGAAATGAATATAGGGCTCATCCTATAATTCTGTGTATTGAATCTGCATTTTCACATTGTTTATTTAACCACATGTCCCTTCTAACAAGCTCGGGTTCTTCTCAGGAGCTATCTCCTTCAGGAAGCCTTCCATGAGTGGGCTCTGCACCATGTCTTACTCTTGAGGTCTGATACTGTCAGATCAGATGGTATCTGATGCTGACTAGGCATTCAGGAAATGCCTGTTGAATTAATACAATGGAGTTGGTTCTATTCTTTTTCTCTAATCTTCTTCCCATAGTTTAGATGTTTCAGCTTTGTAACAAGATGGGACATTTATTTCAGACTTTGAGAGACTCTGAAGAGTTTGTCAGAGGACAGATAATTCATTAATTGGTTCTCATTTTGAAATGCTTGAACTCAGGGAACACATCTCAGCTTCATACACAGAGTGGTTGGATCCATGCTGGTCTTTCAGGATGAGTTCTCTGGAAGCAGATGCCAGATGGAGTTTGGGACTTAAGATATTTATCACAGAGCCGTATTAGTAGAAAGGAAGGAGAGTAGTATTGGACAAAAGAAGTCAAATTGGGATGCAGGCCTGACACAGCCTTGTCAACCTATCTGTGAGGGAGCTCTGGAAAAGTACTTCCAGAGTGTCACCCATCAGGCCAAAGTGGTCAGTCTTTACATCCTGGAAGGGCAAAACTCGGACAAAGCAAGTGCCCCTGAGGCTGACCCTGAGATGCTGGCAGCAGAAGGCCATCTGCTGACTGTACCTCCTGTGACTGGGGTGCAAGATTTCTTTGAAGAGGAATTTAGGTGGCCCATATTTTTATCTGTCTCTCTGACTTTATCTCACACCACTTTTCTTTTGCCCACTGTCAACTCCAAGGCTGGTGCCTCCTTCAGTTTTCTTCACCCCAACTGTAGTAACTATGAGCAGATCTTCATATACGCCCTCCTGTTTTCTACCTCCCTGCCGTCACATTGCCACCTCCGCCTCCTAGAATACCACTCCCCTGTCTCTTCCAGCAAGCTCTGTCTTATTCTCCAACATGCCACATCTTACCTTTTTAGGAATTCTTTGCTGCCTTTACATTCGTTTCTTCTTGTACTTTTAAATACCTTGCAACTTCATCCTAACAGTGCTTATTACACACCATCACATCTACTCACTAGACCATAAACTGCCCTAAAAAGGGACTTAGTATTCAAATTTTGTAAAGGTGCTTGTGTCTAGTCTGGTGCCTGGCACATATAGGCAATTAATCAGTGCTGATTAATGATGACTGAATAAAATATGCAAAGGAAACAGAAGGAGTCATGTGATGTCAAGGGAGGGAATATTTGACTTGACTGTAGTAGAATTCAAATTACAATGATGTATTTATTATCCACTTTCACTTGGCTTTAGGCCAATCAGAACCAGTGTCCTGTGAAAACCAGCTCTAACAGATCAGTTCCTCACAGACCTGAGAATCCACACAAAAATGCTACAAAGGCAAACAGGAAATATTTGTGACCCAAAGGATGCATAATCAAACCAGACTCCAAACTGCAGAGGGAAATGTGCCCTAAGGACTCTTTACTGGAGTCAGCCTGCTCTTTAAGCAACTAGTCCAGAGGCCCAAAGGTAGCTGCCCAAAGGCAAAACATTTAGGTTGTTTCTCAAATCAGGGCTTACAGAGCCCTAGATTGCCCTAGTGGACATCTTCTATCACTGTCTAGTCGGTACCAGTTTCTCCTTTATCTGAAACAGCCTTAGTTTTTTTTTTTTTTTTTTCTTTTTCTTTCTTATTTGCATCCAATCCTGAGGAGACTATCAGTCAAGGATTCTACCCTCCCTCAGATACAATGAATAGTTTTGCAGAGGTCTTGAGCCCTAAGCCAGGCCAATCAAACCAGTGGGCATCAGCTCTGGAAAGAAGAAGCTCTTATTCTACTAGTTGTTAGGGTGACGGATGGTAAGACTGGAACACTGGAGATCGTGAGGAGACCAGGCAGGGAAAGCAGCCTGAGATGAAGCCAACATAAAGAGCATTAGCCACAAGGGAGGGGAAAGGACAAGTCCTCAATGACATTGTTAGAGACCAGGATTTAGATTAGCTTGGATTTAATATAATTGTCAAATGCTGATTAGTGAGCCAACAAACCAATCACCCTTTTTTGCTTAAGCTCTTTCTTTTCAGTTTTATCGGGGGTATAATTGACAAATAGAAACGATATATAATTAAGTTGTATAGTTTGATGTTTTGATACATGTATACATTGTGAGATGTTCACCACAGTCATGCTAGTTAACATATTCATCACATTCACATAGTTACATTTTTGGGGGCTGGCATGATGAGAAAACTTAAGTGCTATCCTCTTGGCAAGTTGCAAGTGTACGATATAGTATTGTTAACTGTAGTCACCATGCTGTACTTTAGGACACCAAAATTTACTCATCTTGTATAACTGAAACTTCATACCCTTTGACCAACATCTTGCCATCTCCCTCATTCTCCAGCCCCTGACAACTAGCATTCTACTCTGAGCTTCTATGAGTTCAACTATTTAAGAATCCACATATAATTGGGATGGTGCAGTATTTGTCTTTCTGTGTCTGGTTTATTTCACTTAGCATGTCTTCCAGGTTCATCCATGTTGTCACAAATGACAAGATTTCCTTCTTGTGTAAGGCTGAATAATATTCAGTTGTATGTAAATATATACACCATGTTCTCTTTATCCATTCATTTGTTGATGGGCATTTAGGTTGTTTCTGTATCTTGGCTATTACGAATAATGCTGCAATTAATATGGGTGTGCAGATATCTCTTTGACATATTGATTCCATTTCCTTTGGCCTTTATACCCAGAAGTGGAATTGCTGAATCACAGGGTAGTTCTATTTTTGGTTTTTGAGGAGCCTTCATGCTGTTTTACCCAAGGTCTATACCAACTTACATTCCCATCAACAATGTATAAGTGTTCCCTTTTCTTCATACCCTTATCTCTTGTCTTTTTGATATTAGCCATTCTAAAAGGTATGAGGTATTTAATTGTGATTTTAACCTATATTTTTCTAATGATTAGTGATGTTGAACATCTTTTCATATATCTGTTGGCCATTAGCATGTCTTCTTTAGAGATGTGTCTATTTAACTCTCTAGCTTGTTTTAAAATCAGGTTACTTGGTTTTGTTGTTGTTGTTGTTGTTGTTCTTGAGTTGTTTGAGTTCCATATATACTTTGTAGATTAGCCTTTTGTCAGGTACATAGTTTGCTTAAGCTAGTTTGAATTGGGTTTCTATTACTTGAAATGGAAAGATTCCTCCTAAAATCTTGTCCTTTCTCTTATATTTTCAGATGAAAACAGTAAGAGCCCTACAGTAGGAGCTATCTCTTGGTCTACCATATCTTTGACTAAGCTTTGCACTTCAGATCAAAAAGAGAAAAACCAGAGTAGAACTATTTTATATTGCATAGAAAGTGAATTTTGTCCCCCAAAATGACAAAAGATGTATGAGAGCTCCTCTCTGTCCTCAAGTCATGCATAGTTTAGCTGGAGAGACAGGCTCGGCATATATCAAAACAAAGCAGTGTTTAAGGTTTAGTTCTTGTTAATCAGGGCAAGAAAACCCCAACTTTTGATGAACTTGGTTCATTCACTCTTTCGTAGACCCATAATGCTCATATTTCTACCAACATGGTTAACAGGCAGCTTCATCTGGGGTCATGAATTGGTGATTCCTTCACTCTGGTAATTAGGTTTTGTCAGTCTAGGGCTTAATGAAAATTATTAAAATGGTGAATTGGGGGAGCCTTGCCTAGCTGTGTCAACAGGAGCATAGTTCATTGGGGATAGGTTGCTCAGAGCTTCAGTGTTTTCAGGGTTGAACTGAATCATTTATTGGTCATATTGTTTAAGAAACATATAATAAACAAATGATAAAAACTTGAGAGGCATGGGAGATGGTCTAGTTTTTGAAGGGATGTGGTATACAGTTAGGGATCTCTAGACTTGGTTCCACATATAGCATAGCTTTTTACAGTTATCATTTATTGGACATTTACAATATGCCAGATATTATGTTAAGTCCTTTATATGGATTATTTCATTTAATTCTCCTAACAACTCTTGAGGAATGCAATTCATTCTCCTTTTGCAGATATGCAAACTGTGGCTCAGAAAGGTGAATTTGCTTGCCCAAAGTTAGAGAGCTAATAAACGTGGGAGGCAGAATTTGAGATCAGTTCCAGACCCTGAGTCTTAACATTACCTATACTGCCTGCCTAGTAAAGCAAAGGACGCAGAGACAGCAGGGACCGGGGGTTGGGGGGCGGGGGAGTGTCACTTTGCAGAGAGATGTGCAGTGAGGGGACCCTGGGTTCTAATGGACTAGCTCACGTTGTGCTTCAGTTATCCCAGAACAAAGTAAAGAAGGCCTGAGTAGGTGCTATGTCTGGAGGAGAGGCAAGGAGGATGGCAATGGGAGATTTTGCAAAAGAACACTGAAAGACTTAGAAAAAAATGAGAGATGAGTCAAAACGTATCAGAGTCCATTTTGAACGCGGGTATAAAATATCAGTGTCCAAAATAGTAGCTGTCAGGAGATTACTTGCAGCATATTCTGGGAATGCATTTAGTTTCCATGGCAGAAAACTGTGTCAAGGAAAGAGCTATTCATGTATACATTTATTGGAGACTCATTAGTCTATTTAATGTATTTTTAAATTTTTAAAAGGCCATTCACCACAATTATGTCTGGGCAAATGTACAAGGGGAGAAAATCAATGTTGAATTTTACAAATAGATGCTGTCTCAGTCTTCACTTTATCATTCCCATTATTAGGCAAATGGCAAATCAACATAATTTTGCAGAGTGGAGTTGTTCAGCGGGCTTGAAGAAAGTTCCTAAAATGTGATTCCACTTTTATAATACAAGTTCTTGATGTCAGCTTTTCTTCAGTTTCATTTTCACAGTGACCTACACTGTGTTTATTATTTTTGAAGGCTCATGTTGAAATAGATGAATAGGAAGGATAGCAGATGGGTTTCCCAAAGCCTGCAGGCTGGGGTGAGCCTATATCACAAAAATGCCTACTTAATACTAGGAAAGAAATAGCAGTCGGGGCTGGGATGACACAGGGAACCAGCTGTTGGGTGCTACAAAGTCTGACCACAAAGCCTGGTTTTATTTGCTACAAGATTCAGAGACCTGGCCAACCCAGGTCTCTGATCATTTTCAGCACTTCCCGTGACATGCTCTCCTTAAGATACCATCAGCATTTAGTCCAAAAAAAAGCATGTCAGGCTTTCTCTTACCCTCTGCCTTATATTCATTCCTCTAAGCAATTCTATACCGGTGAAGTTGCTGACTGAAGGTGATGAAAAGACCCCTGCACTGAGGTCAAAAGACTGAGATGGAGTCCTAGCTGTGTAGAGTTGGGCGAGTCATTTCCTTGTGCTGGGCTTACATTCCATCCGAAAAATTAGAGATTGTTTTGTGATGGTTTCCTGGCATTTACACAATATGATTCTATTCACGTGGAATACTTCTGAGACACATAAGATAAAAGAATATGGATTTGTTGGGGGAAATAGTGTAATAAACTTAATTCAAAAATGAGTAAGTGGCAATGTAAGATGATTTTGGATGATATGCAGATAAACATTTTAAATTTTAAGTCACTCATCTCTTTTAATATGTATTAGAAAAGATATGATTAGCACTAATTAAACCTGTGATTACATTATGTCGTTGTTTGTGATTATGGCTAATTAATTAAAGGCAAAAAGCAAATTGATTTAAAAGCATGATATAGTAGATAATTTGGCTGCCATTTGTCCCTGGCTATTGGGGAGTAATCTCTTAATCTTTGAAATTGCCAAGCGATAGAAGAGTCTTTGTTATTCATAGAGGGCTCTTCCTGAGTTTATGTGAACAAAGTAACTCATGCTGGACCTTAGGTAGTTTCAGGATGGGAACTGGCCGTGCTGGAATGACCACCAATACAACTTAAGGGTTGGGACTTTGAGCCAGGTTATACCAACTGTCCTCTGGGGAGTTTGTGGATTGAGTGCAGGCACATGGCCAATCAATCAGTAATAACTGCATAATGAAACCATAATAAAAAACTCTGGACACTGAGCATGGTTGAGCTTCCTTCTTGGTCACGCACATTAACGTGCTGGGAGGGTGATGCATCCTGAGGACGTGGACATTTTGTATTTGGGACCCTCCTCGATCTCACCCTTTGTGTCTCTGCACTTGGCTGGTCCTGTGTTTTCATAAGAAAACTAGAATCATAGTTTCATAAGAAAACTAGAATCGTAAACACAGCTTTCCTGGAGTTCTATGAGTCATTCTAGCAAATTATCAAACCTGAGGAGGTAATGAGAACCCCTGAATTGTAGCCAGTTGGGCAGAAGCACTGGTGACCTTGGAGCCCTGGAGATTGTGTCTGAAGTGAGGGCAGTCTTGTGGAGGAGTATGCCCTTAAGGTTTGAAATTTGATCATCCGTAGGAAGCAAGTGTCAGAATTGCATTGCACAAAGGCAATATCAAGTGAATAGGAGTATTAATTACTTAATAATAAAATGGTGCACAGATATATGGTCAAAATCCTATACATAGTTTAAAAATGACCATATATTGAGAAACATTAATATACTGTTTTCTCTAGTGAGATTGACTGCAGTAAGCCTATTATACATATTTGGTAATTTATTCCCTGCAAGCACTCTGTGAGGTAGGTAACTACTAATATCTCCATTTTACTGATTTAAAAAACTGGGGCTTTGAGCAGTTAAATAACTTCCCCAAGGTCATGTCATAATTAACTGGCAGGATTGGGATATAAACTCAGGTAGTCTGGCTCTAGAATTCCTTGTCCTTAGATATGTTCATTTCCACGCTATTGAAGTACCTGCCTCATAGACTCACTGTGAAGATGGAATGAAATACTGCATACAAAGTTCATTGAAAAGCTTCCAGTACATAGTAATCACTCAGCAAATGTTAGCTTTTATTATTCTTATTCTATATCAAGTAATGTCAGTTCTTAAATTAGGAGACATTGAATTTGGTTATACACTATAACACTGTCTAGTATCAATTGATAGGCATATGCATTTTCTGTTATATATGAAAACAGAGGGATTTTATGTTTGTAAGTTAGAGAAGGTGTAGGACTTACATCGCAGATCTTTCTAGCATGAAGCAATTTCATCTCCAGTCAAGAAACATTAAGTCCAAAAGTAAAGTCCGTATGATAAAGAACCTGGTTTTTACAACCTTTCCTTGATATTATATAATTCTAGTTCACATAGTCGAAGACAATGGGAGGAGAAATTTTAGCAAACAAAGCATAATTTGGGTTTCAAGATTTATTTAAGTGACTACAATGGCTTAGTTAGTTAGAATGCTCTGGACTGGTAATTCATCTTTATTTGTCAGCTCCCAAGAGTCAAGTTGTATGAAGGGCAAAAGTGAGCAGGAAGCAAAATAACTGCCTGTTTTGACTAATGATCATCCTCAGATTCGGGGTGGACACATTTCTAAAAACTTTTACTGGAAAAAAAACTAAGTGCTCCCCTAAAATGTTAAATGTGTAAGTTGGCAGGAATTGGGAAACATATTAATAGTTCATATATTTTCTTTCACATAAATACATAACAACACTAACAATATTAGCTGTGGATATAATATCTAGATATATTAGGAAGAACCACAACTTATTAGAATAAAGGGGCTATTAACAGTGTGTAGGAAAAATTTTGACCTGAGCCCTTATTCTGGCTGTGATATTTAGTGAGACAGTCCAGTCCTGGGTCCTATGAGAGAAATCACTCTGTGAGTTTCCATGGAGGAAGAAAAAGCTTCATTTTTTTACCCTGCAGGAACAGCAGAGGGAGGGAGATCCTATCTTCTTTGCATATTCATTAACTTTGTGGTTGAAGGGAGCAGTGTCGGAAACTACTTTTAGCTCAGCAGGAGGAAAACAAACAGATTCATCTCCAGAAACCAAAGGAAAGCGTAAGTGGGTTTTTATTAGCCAGCTATATTCTAGATGGTCAATTTCCAGTGGATGAATACACCTTATGCACATTTCTTTTGCTTCCTATCTAGACCTGATCATGATTCCATTGGGGTAGCTGTAACACTGGACAGTGTATTGAAATTCTGTTTTCTGGCCTGTTCAGGAAGGAGCTATTCTATTTCGGTTAGTTAAATATTTTGATTATCAGGGTTATCAGGGTTATCAGAGTAGATGACAGCTGTGGTACTAATTCATTCATACATCTACCCTACAAATATTTATTCAGGACTTTCCATGTACCAGGCACCATTTTATATTTTTACTTTTTATTTTTTATTTTTGAGACAGATCCTCGCTCTGTTGCCCAGGCTCTGTTGAGAATGCAGTGGCACAATCTCAGCTCACTGCAACCTCTACCTCTTGGGCTCAAGTGATCCTCCCACCTCAGCCTCCCAAGTAGGACTACAGGCATGCACCGCCATGCCTGGCTAATTTTGTGTGGTTTTTTTTTGTAGAGACGGGGGTCTCACAATGTTTTCCACACTGTTCTTGAACTCCTGGGCTCAAGAAATCCTCCTGCCAGGTACCATTTTAGATACTGTGAATATAAGATGCTTGTGAATACAACAAACAAGATCCCTGCTTTCCTGGAATTTACATTCTAGTGGAAGGCAGTGCAAAGGTTCACAGATGCGTATGACGATTCCAAATAGCGAAAAGTGCTTGAAGAAAGTAAATAGACTGCTGGAACCAGTATTATACAGTTCTCAGATAAGATCTTCAGTGTAGAGGGAATGTCAAGTGCAAAGTCCCTGAGGTGGAAGAAAGAAGGTAGACTCACTCACAGCACAGAAAATAAGTCTCACGTAAACTGGAGCATTGTGAACAGAAAAAGTAAGGTTGAGAGGTCAAAGTGGTAGGCAGGACCCACATCATGTAGAGTCTTGAAGCCTTGAGGTCAAAAAGTCTGGGGTTTTATTTTATAAGTGATGGGAAGCCATCAGAGGGCTGATGCAGAGGAGTGATGTGATATGCTATGTATTTTTAAAGCATTAATCTGGCAGCTAGATATTCAATGGGTTGATTATAGCGGGGGGAGGTGGGGTGGAGATGGATGGAAGAGTGGGCCCATTTGTGCTTCCAAAAGTCAGAGAAAACTAGTAGAAGAAATGCCATTACCTATTAAATGGAACAAAGAGAGCCTGGAGTCAGATTTGACTGTCACTCACTTGTGTTGTCTTAGGCAAGTCTCTTCCCTCTCTGAAACTCAGTCATGTCATCTGAAAGAGAAAAACAGCCTTTAGTCCTTGATTCTCTTCCACGTGCTTCTGTACACTAGCATACGATTCAGAGGGTATAGCCCCGTCTAAAGGGAGAAAAATCTCCAAGACTGAAACCACAAACTGTAGCCAAGCCCACGCATAGGTGATGGAAGCAGTGGGGTGAAAGGGAATCTCTGAGTGGCAATCGCTTCTCGTGATCTGGTATATTGCTCCTTTATTGACATGAGCTCAGCACACAGGAATTAGCCTTTGTGTGGTGGCTCTTGTCAGTCCTCATTTGTGTGGTTCTCTTTCATCTTTGCTGCTTCTTGACATTCCTTGGGCCTAGCATTGTTGCTCACTGCATCATGCCTGAATAGTTTGGGGACCTGTTGCAACAGAAAGCATGTCTGACTTTGTTAACATATATACCATTTTGGTGAATCTGGGTGTCAGCTTTGACATTTCAGAGTAGGAAAAGATGAAAAGGGAACAATTCAGTACTTGGCATCTCTGCAGTTTGGGATTGTTGCAAATTCAGAGTGAATGGAGAGGCTAAAAATTCCTGCCTAAACTTATGTAGACATCTTCATGGAGACATCACAGCATAGTTTAATAGCAAGGTGGTGCCTTAAGAAACATAATGTCATTGGACCGATTCTGCCTACCCTTGTGCCTGTAAAGAGGAGTTTCATTTCCCTCAAATTGACATTTTCATGGTCTAATTTCTTTCTTTTTTTTTTTCTTTTTTTTTTTTTGAGACGGAGTCTCGCTCTGTCACCCAGGCTGGAGTGCAGTGGCCGGATCTCAGCTTACTGCAAGCTCCGCCTCCCACGTTTACGCCATTCTCCTGCCTCAGCCTCCCGAGCAGCTGGGACTAGAGGCGCCCGCCACCTCGCCCGCCTAGATTTTGTAATTTTAGTAGAGACAGGGTTTCACCGTGTTAGCCAGGATGGTCTTGATCTCCTGACCTCGTGATCCGCCCGTCCTGGCCTCCCAAAGTGCTGGGATTACAGGCTTGAGCCACCGCGCCAGGCCGGTCTAATTTCTTTTAAATTACCTTTTCAAGAATTATTGTTTAGGTATCCAGTTTGGAAATATCTGTATTATCATGTTACTTTTTAGTGTAATACATAATACATGAGGTATGGAATAACGAGATGAAGTTAGATTTTGAAAATGAAAAAAAATTAAAAGTTGTGTTAGCAAAGAGAGTGGGAATATTTCCAAACCATATACCTGATAAGGGCTAATATCCAGTGTATATAAAGAACCCACATGACTCAATAGCAGAAAAGCAACTTGATTAAAAATATGGGCAAAGAACTTGAATAGATATTTCTCAAAATAAGACATACTGTATAGACAGTTTTCTAAAGAAGATTGAAAATGATCAACAAGTATGTGAAAAGGTGCTCAGTATCACCAATCATCAGGGAAATGCGAATTAAAACCATGTGGAGATATCACCTCACACCAGCTAGGACAGTTACAAAGGCAAGAGATGACATATTTTGACGAGGGTGTGGAGAAAAGGGAACACTTGTACACTGTTGGTGAAACTGAAGATTGATGTAGCCATTGTTGGAAACAGTGGGAAGATTCCTGAAGAAATTAAAAATAGAATTATCATATGACCCAGCAATCCCTCTTCTGGTTATATACCCGAAGAAAGTGATATCACTACCTTGAAGAGATATCTGCATTCCCATGTTCGTTGCAGCATTATTCACAACAGCAAAGATATGGAAACAACCACAGTATCTATTGATGGATAAATGGATAAAGAAACTGTGGTATCTACAAAAGGGAAAATTATTCAACTTTAAAAATTGAGATCTTGCCATTTTCCACAACAGGGATGAACCTGGAGGAACGTAAGCTAAGTGAAAAAAGCCAAACACAGAAGGAAAAATGCTGCATGATTTCACTTATGTGTGGAATCTTTAGGGAAAAAAATGTCAAATGCACAGAGTTAGAGAATCAATCAAACGTGGTTATGGAGGAGGTGGGCAGTGGGAGGCAATGGAGAGATGTAGGTCAAAGTGGTGATATGTAAGATGAACAGGTCTGGAGAGCATAGATATGACAGGAGGACTATACTGCAGTTAACAATATTGTATTGTATTCAAGATTTTTCTAAAAGAGTAGAATTTAGGTGTTCTTACAATGCCAAAAAACAGATAACTATGTGGGATGATGGATGTTAACTCACTTGACTGTAGTGATGATTTCACTATCTATATACATATGGAAACTTCATGTTGTGTAACTTAAATATATACAATAAAATTTAACAAAAAAGAAAAGAATATGTATAAACAAACAAAACTATTTTCCAAATATTATTTGAATTATCCTGAATGATAGTACCTGATTTTCTCACTACACTAGACATTTGGGTAGTTATCTCTTTACTTGGTATATTAGTTTTTCTTGCTGTGTAACAAATTACCACAATTTAGCAGCTTAAAACAATGCCTATTTATTTATTGATGATGCTGTAAGTGAGAAGTTCAGGTGAGTTCAGCTGGGTTCTCTGCTTAGGGTATTGCAAGGCTGAAATCTAGGTGTTGGCTGGGTTGAATTCTCATCTGAAGGCTTTAGGGGAAAAATTTGTTCCAAGTTAATTCGTGTTGGAATAATTCAGTTCCTTGTGGCTGTTGGACTGAGGTCCACTTATTTTTTGCCAGCTGTCAGCTCTTAGTTCCTAAGAGAACCTGCATTCCTCGCTATGTGGCCCTGTGTCCATCGGCAAGACAGCAATGGTGAACATGTGGAAATCCTCCTTATGCATCAGTTCTCTCTGACTTCCTCTTGTGCAGCCAGCCAGAGAAAAGCTCTCGGCTGGGTTCATGTGATTAGGTCAGGCTCACCTGAATAATCTCCCTATGTTAAAGTCAACCATGTCATAAGATAGAACCTCATTATGGAAGTAAAATCTATCCTATTCAGTCCTGAGGATTGTGCAGGCAGGTATTCCATGAGGTGGGAAATCTTAAGGCCTACCTTAGAATTCTGCCTATCACACTTGATTACTCAACACAAATTTAGTTGAGAATTGTGTTAATTTGGGTTATCCTAAAAGGAGGCATAGATTTTGGTATACATAATTTATTTGGGAGGTGATCCCAGATAGCACAGTGAGGACGTGGGAAAAGTGGGTCAAGGAAGAAAGTCAACAAAGGATGACTTAAGGAGCCAGTTACTGATGCAAGCAAGTAGGGCTCAGTCCTTCTTGGGGCTCTCCAAGAAAAGATAATACATCCCTCAAAACTGCTCACTCCCACCCAACTCCCATTTGTTGAAACTTGCTCTGAGGGCATTCATCTTTTCATCCTTCAGTTTAGATCAGGGAGTGAATATTATTGTTGCTATTTTGCACATTAGGAAACTGAGACTTAGGGGGTTAGGTTTGTCTAAGACTATTCTACTGTGAGGTGGTGGCCTATATTTCACCTTTTGTCCAACTTGCCTATAGCGTATGCAGGCTACTGAGAAAGACAGAGTCAGAAGTCAGTCTCCTGCCTCCTGATGTTGCTCATTACCTCTTTTGAGTCCATTTTTAAACCACCTTAGGGTAAATAAATGCTGAGATTTTAAATGAATGTAATCAGAGTGAAAATAATCTGTTAAGGCTGAATGGAGAAGGTCCATGCTAATTCTCAAAGGAAAAATAACAGGCTACCTCACGTTTGTGTACCTCTTCTGCAGACTCCCAGAAACCCACAGTTACTAATAAAATCCTATATATGTGAATGCGGTTTAATTTCCAAAATGCCTTTTTATTCAGGATGCTGTTTACTCTTCCTATCCATCTCTGAGGTCTATGAGAAAGGTACTATACTGCTGTCATTCTGAGCTTAGGTTTTGGACTCAGACCCACCTAAGTTTAAAACCAGGTTCTGCCACTTTGGGTGATCTTAAATTACTTAACTTCTGCTGGCCTCAGTGCCTTGTTCAAAGAACTCTTGTGAAGACCAAATCAGATGGCATGTTCAAAGTGTAGAGCATTATAAAGTACTCAAATATATGGTAGCTGTTTTATCATTCTCATTGACATATGAGAAAACTAATGTTCAGAGAGAAGTGACGCCCAGAGTCATCTGCTAGATGGTGGTAGAATTAGGGTTAGAACCCAGTCTCGGAGTTTCAGGTGAGCTCTGTTCTCCTCTTCATGGAGAGAAGATAAGAATCTTCCTTCCTGTTCTCCAAGATGCAGGACAATATCCAGGCAAATCACCTGTTCTCTTTTAAGAGCCACTTCAGCTGTCACACAAAAGCCAATTCTCCTCTCCAGGTGTAGGGCTTTGTGTCAACAGAGTGGAATGGAGGTAGCATCCTCTCCCCTTGGGAAGTTCTTTCTACAGTTCCTCTGGGCACATGGTCCTCAGTGTACTGTTCCAGGAATCAACTAGAAGCAGATAAATGGTTTCCAGTAGGTGGTGGTGGAGGGACTGTGTCTGACCACTTCCTTGATGGATTTGAAGATATTTTAAAGTTCATTTCTCTGCATTGTGACCAGCATGGGAATTTGATTTTATGGTGGCAAATCCTGCCAATCAATTTTTATATGAAGAGTTACTTTTTATGCAAAATTTACTTCTGAGCAAATATCTATAGACATTTTTTTTCTTGTCCCCCCTAACAGACGAAATGAAATCTGGATTTTCCTGTCACCATTTTTCACTCAGTCTTTCCTTCACTACTCATTCTTTCATTTAATCAATATGTATTGAATGTCTGTCATGCACCAGGCACTATTCTACACCTTGGGAATACAGTGGTCAATAAAATATACAGAGCCCTTGCCTTCATGGACTTTATAGGGGAGAGAGAAATTGCAATAGAAAAAAATCAAGTGAATTATGCAATATGTCAAGAAAATAAAATAAGGTACAGGGGATAGAGAAGGCTGGAGGTTTATACGAGGAAGATCAGGAAAAAGGGGTTTGAGAAGTTGACATGTTAACAGAGGACTGGAAGAAACGATGCAGAGAACCCCAAGAATATAAAGGTGAAAGGAAGTGATAGTTGGCAGTATATTTGGTGTGTGACTTGAGGAATAGTAGGGAAGCATGGCTAGGAGAGTGAGCAAAATAGAGAATGGTAGTTGATGAGTAAAAAAATAGCCAGGAGCCATGGCTGGTTTGCCATTGTGAGAACTTCAGTTTCAACTCTGAGCACTCCTCAGACCCCTATGTATCTGGCCTTACAGTTTTCTTCAAAGTATTAAACAGCTTAGTTGTAATGATGCTTAGATATAACAAGGCAGTCAATTCAAGCAGGAGGGCGTTTGTGGAAAATATTTTAGTCCTAGTACTAAGAGTTGCAAGAGAGATCTTTGGGCTATTCCTCTACTACCCTGTGGGGCTTTAACAATGGGATCCTGCTAAACTTGTGGTTATTTCTGGTTCTTCAAATTTGGATTTTCTTCATTTTTTATTCTTTCACATGTCTTGATGTTTTGAGCTAAAAATCATCCTTTCAAAAGAAAATTTTAGAAAAAGACATAGAAGGGACTGGCAATATATTAACCCTCTAGCATCAATCACTGACTTTGAAATTAGAGTTTGAATAATTAAAATCAATTTTTATGCATTTTGCCTCCCCCATGACAGGATATTTCTGTCAGAAGGCTCCTGTGGGCTCCAGATTAAGTTTGTTAATGGGATCTGGCCCACATAGCCAAAGCATTTTCATCAAAAAGCCAATAAAGCTCCAATTGCACAGGCTATTCTTTTAAAAATTCTCCATGGTGATTCTATTGAGCCACATTACAAGAAGCAAAATTGCATTATTAAAATGACCGCTTGATTATTTTTTCTGTTTTTTAATTCTTCTTACTGTTATGGAAAAAAATCTCATTTTAGGTCTCCTTAGGATTTGTTTCTTCTAAGAATTTAAAATAGAGGCTGGTGGGAACATTGCAAGCCTTTGTGCAAGCAATAATGGACCATTTTACTGTGCTAACCAATGTGCACATATTAAATGCGTGTGTTTGAAAGAGAAATACATTGGGACAGTAGTATTAGTGTCATAAACTGCATCAGGATTACGTCCAGGGCTTGTAAAACACATTATTGTACCCCATGCCCAGACTTTCTGAATTGGTATATCTGGGTGGGACCTGAGAATTCACATTTCTCGTGAGTTTCTAGAGGATGATGATGCTGCTGATACTGGCCCCGTGACTCACATTAGGAACCACCACATTAGGACTATGTTCTGCAACAATGCATTAGATTCTGGATTTTATTCCACCTGGTTAGTGTTGGTCCCCATCCGAGTGAGTCTAGATATTAGAGACTTCACAACTCTGCTTGAATGCATACTCAGCTGTAGCAAGTGTCTAAGACATGATTAAAAAAAACACACACACACACAGAAAGGTTTCAGAATTGATTTGAATAAGGTTGAAGTCTTTGAAAACCAAAACATGGTTAATTTTGGAGTATTTCCCAATAAGTTTGGGATCCATGAGCTAATTATTTCAAAACCCATTCTCCACATCAAATTGTTTACTTTTTGCTTTGGGCACCCTCTGGATACACCATGTTTTCACTCATGCTGTCTTCCCACCTATTATAAAATGCCTCCTACCCTGCTCTCTGTTCAAACAAGTCCTAGGTCAAATCCCAACTCCTTTATGAAACCTTTGGTAAAACAATTTATGAAGGTCTATAAACCTTCTTCTAGATCCAATTGCCTTTATTATCCAGACAATTCATTTGGAATGACCCAGTGAATTGTTTTTGCCCCAAATTACTAGATAAACCTTGCATGGTTATATAAGTTCTTACAGGAATATGTTTGACCTTGTCAAATAGACTGTCAGCTTTCTTCGAGCAGAGATTAAGACTACCATGCCATTGGTGTTTAATATGTACTTATTTGAAACTGAAGGCACAATTTCTAAAAACTAAGTATCTACTATCTCAAATATATATAAAACAATTAATGTGTACTGAGCACTGATTATATACCAGGAGCTTGACCCACCTCATTGGTACCCTGTAATAACTGTATGGGGTTGAAAACATTGTTATCCTTATACCAATGAGAAAACAATGGCTTAAAGAAGTGAATGACTTGCCCAAGGCTACACATCCAAGAAAGGGAGAGTTGGGATTGAATCCTAGTCAGACCTCAGAGCCTGTATCTTACCCTTTGCAGTATTATTGAGCCATAATCTTTTTTTTTTCCTCTCTCATTCTCAGCAGCCCATACCCTCAGCTAGCTGAGCTACACAGTATGAAGCTAGCTTTTCTTCTCTGCCCCAAACTCACTTGAAACCACAGAAACCACATGAAAAATGGAGTCTGGCCACCTCTCATCTATGGATCTCAGATTCTTCTGTAATGATTCACCATCAAGGGCTGTGGAAGCCACAGCAGCAATAAAGGACTCTTGTATTGATCCACTTTGAAATTATAGAGGAAAACAAATTACCCCGAGGTTCTTTATTGGCATTGAGTGTTAGGTCCAGACAGATTCCAGAAAAAATTAGCTTTTAAGGTTTAATTCAAAAGTCCCTTGCAAACTATGGATACAGGAAAATGAATCATTTCATATTAGGGGATGGGGCGATAATGATGATAAATGCCTTTTTGAAAGCTTTGTGTTCCAAGCATAAGCCCTTCTCTACTAGTTCTTCAGAGCTGATTAGAAACTTAAAAAGTCCCATTTAGGTCAAGAGCTGGTAATTCCTAGTTTCTCTTTGGTGGAAATAATTGGTCTGATAATATCCAAATAATATTTATTAATTAAATAACACTCATTTTATGAGATTGTACTATGTAATTGGATGCGGAATAATCAGTTTTACTATCTTCATTATGTAAGTAATGCATAAATCCAGTTTTGTTTAAGAGTTTCAGACAATATGTACTATGCAGGAGAAAAATAGAAAGTCAGTCTTCGACGTCCTTCTCCCACCTGCCTCAGCTACCCTGTTCCAGGTGTAGTCACAGCCGGTAGATGAGTATGCATCTTTAATTCTCCTTGCTGCACACACACAAGTGCACATATGAATGTATATAAACAAATAACTTTTTCCATAAATGAGATCACACTGTAAGTTTTTTCCTGTGACCTTTTTTCCACTTGACATGTTGAGGAAGTCTTTTCATTTTAATTTGATACAATGCCTCTATTTCATTCTTTGTAAGGGCTGTTTACCATATTTGAATTAACATGGCAAATAAATGTCTAAATGTCAAAAATGTACCTGAGATTTTGTTTTTACTCAGGTGTAGTGAGGCCATAGATCAGGAGGCGACTGCCATTGAAAAGAGAGTGTGTTACGCACAGTTCCCAAGAGGAAGGGGCACGCCACACCATGCCACACTATTACTGGTGGCAAATCCATGCAGGTCTGCAGTAGGCCTTTCTTACTGTACAGGTCTGCAGTAGGCCTTGCCTCCTAGGAAGAAACAATTTGACTGAAAGGCATAAGGGAGAAGGAAAGACCGAGGCAAGTTTTAGAGCAGGAGTGAAAGTTTATTAAAAAACTTTAGAGCAGGAATGCAAAGAAAGTAAAGTATGTTTAGAAGAGGGCCAAGCCAGTGACTTGAGAGATCGTGTGTGCGGTTTGACCTTTTGACTTAGGGTTTGACTTGGCATACTCCCAAGGTCTTGTGTTCCTGCTCCCCTGATTCTTCCCTTGGGGTGGGCTGTCCGCATGCACAGTGCCCTGCTAGCACTTGGAAGGGGAGCCTGCTCAGTGTGTTTACTGGAGTTGTACGCATGCTGACTGGAGGCGTTCTTCCCTTACCAGTGGAATGTCCTAGGAGGTCATATACCAGTTAAACTCCACCATTTTGCCTCTTAGTGTGCATGTGTGAGCCCATTCACCCAGATCCTGAGATCTTATCTGGAAGCTACTGATTACCAGTTTCAGGTTTTTCCTATCTATTGGGAGATTGCCTTTCTCTAGTGCCAGCTGTGACCAATTATTATTTTAGAGTGAGAGTTAATGACCGCCTGACCATCACTTGATGGTCACCTGACATTTCTGGTTGTGGCGGGGGCTCTCTTGCCCTGTTTATGTCCAACTAGCTACCTACAGTAACACCACCACACAGGGCCAATGGGGGAGTTACCAGGGTCAGTCAGGAGGCAGTGGGAGTGGAGAAAAACATAGGCAAGATGGTTTTCATGGTAAGGAAAGGGTGAGGTGAAGTAGGCAAGCTAAGCAAGCTTAGGATTGAATCATTCGAATAATTTGGGTGGGCTCTGGGCTATAGGGGTGGCCCCTAGTTTTCCAGTATCTGGTCCTCAAATGATTTAGAGCAGGGGTAACGTTGGCTTGGTGTGTGAGAATTAGATAAAGGAGGTGGTTGCAGTTATGGCTGGTTTGCATATGAAAAGCGTGCTCTCAGGGAAGTTGTCTGTTACTTCTAGGAATTAGCTTACGATGGGAGGGGCGGCCCCTCCCCGCAGTCACAAAGCCCCAAGATGTCAAAGCATCATAAAATATAGAAAAATAAAAAACATGATCAATATAAGCATTTTTCCATTTGCCAGACATTTTGCTGTTTCCAGTGTGTTTTGATTCTGACCACCTAATACTCTGAAGATCAAGCCAGGCAATGTTTGTGAAAAGACTCTACCAGTGGAAAAGTGATATACACCTGCATGAGATGTTAGCATCATCTAGAGTCTATAGTTGAATATGCTATAGCTATAATGTTTTCTATATTATCATATTTTATATGTTTGTCTATGTAGTTATTAAGAAGTGGATAAGAGTTTATATCTGGGTTAGCTCTAGGTAGAGTGTAAAGAAAAACACCTTACATTAATTTTATCTCCACAATGATGCTATTGGCTAGCTCTTATACCCACTTTACAGAAAAACAAATGAAGGCTTTGAAAAGTTAAGTAATTTGTCAAGGTCTCTCGTTCCTAGGACAAAACACCGATATGGTTTTAACTTGGGTTTTCTGGCCTTCAAGTTCTTTCTATGCATTTCCTAGTTTCATTTCCTAACCCTTCCTAGTTTCAACACCCTCCCTCCTCTTTCTCCACAACTAGGAGCTAACTGTCCCACATCAATGAGTCTGTAAGTCAACCCTGCTTTCAGCCTCTGGGCTTAGTAGCTAAAAGAACACCTAATAATACCCTTCCTGCTGACAAGAGCCCCCCAGGACAGAGGTCCTTATTAGATTCTACAATGTCCCTCCCCAGGGCTGGAGTCACCATGAAGCCCAATCTGTTCCTGGGATCTCATGGCTTGCCCGGAGACTCCCCATGTGTGTACTGCCTCCTGGATTCCCTTCCAAGATTCTGGCCAAGTTTCCACCCCCACTCAGAATCCCAGGTGCCTGCTGCTTGCTTGTTCCATGACTCATTTTTTTTGCTCTGCCCTTTGAATACTCTGCGTTGCCTGCCAGGCTGGGTTTTTCCCTCAGCATCTGCAGTTGCTCGGTCCCCTGGTGTCATTCTCATTCCAGGCTGATTAGGCTGTGCCTGGCTGTGTCTCTAGTGGTAATACTTTTAATGAGCTCTCTGGTCCTCTGCATTTCCCTCTCCCGCGGTGGTCCACCACCTCAGAGGTCAGGTGGGCAGCCTGGCTCCCTATTCTCCCCCTTTGAAGACATCGCTTACCTGTGTCCTACTGCCTCAGAGGTGCTTTTGTCTTCAGTGATCTTGAGAAAAACAATTACGATAATGATAGCCACCATCTATTGATCACCTACTATGATGTAGTCAATAGAGGAGGAGGCACTTTCCTTTTATATCTCATTTGATCTCACAAGTTTTTCAGGTGTGTGTTATTAGTCTCATTTCTACTAGAAAGGGACTGTGCCTTAGAGAGGCCACCCAGCCTATGCAAGGTCACACCGACTAGCTAGACTTCCCTTTCATCGCTAGGGGAAGAAAAGTTACCACTCAGTTCTAGCTGACTCTGAAGACCTTTTTCTTCCCACGACTCTATGCCTCCTTAAATAGATGCTCTAACTTCTGCTCATGATGGGCTGATACGTTCACACATAAGCATCTGAATGGTACTCAAGCTGGAGGATAAAAACTAGGACAGTCACAATTCCCATCAGGGGAGCTTGCCAGGATCTATACTGTCAGGCAAGCAGATTTGTGCACCTCTCAAATTATCATTTTACTCTTCAATGAGAAGACTAGTTTTGGGTATCCTGTGAATTGAGCCCCCATCTGGGCTCTAAGGGCTGTTAAAAGATGTTGCACAGTAGAACAAGTGAGGGTCTTCAGCAGCACAGGAGAAAGAAGAAGAAGCAGAGTGAAGGTATAGAGGCACTGAGCTGGGCGCCATAGGATTTGAACCCTATTCTTGTCTCTGCTTCTAACTGATGTTTAGAAAGTGGGGACTGGCCAGTGAAGGCATCTCTTGTTGCAAATCCTGTTCACTGAGTGTCAGTGCCTGGAGCGTAGTACTAGAAAGATGCCCAGGCCACATATGGGCCCAGTGGTGAATCTGTGGATATGGGCAGTGTGAGAATGCTACAAGGGCCCGGGATGGAAAGATTCTAGGTAGCTGAAAGAATTCCAACTGTACCATTCAAGCTCCAACATTTGGAAACTGTGGTTCTTCCCTTCATCTTCTTGGACACTCTCATGGGGGATTCTAGGAGCCATCACAATTGAGAAATGGTGTGATTTTCTTCTACACCGACCTCTCCCAGGACTCTGAGAAAATGTCATACAATTTAGCTGGTTAGCTGTGCCGAATTCTGCTAAGTGGTCCCCTAAGAGGAGCACTGTGGACTAGCACTTGAAGACCTAAAAGGTTTAAAGTCTTTAAATTCTTGAGGACACAATCCATGTTCCAATATCCTTTGCCTTCAACCATTGCCAGCACCATACCAAGCACATACTACACAGGCCAGATACAAAATCCTTTCTTTCATGGGAGAGACAAAAGCCCTGGAAATACTGAAGGTTTTTCCCCTCCCTGTTGCCAATATTGTTAGCTAGAAGTTGAAGACCATTCCATAGCCCACGATTTTGTTGCTTAGTCTTCCCTCTAGCCTTTTAGATGTTCTTTTCCTAGCACACATTTGCCCTTTGGCCCTTGTTTGTATCTGTCAATGACTTTTCCCATCATAAAGCAGGTTCTTTCTATAGGGGATGGGGGCCCCTTTGCCCTCTATAACCCCTGTGTAGTAAAACACAGGGGAGTTGCTTTGCTCTGACTGACTCTACCAACCCATGGACCCCTCCATAATAATTCAGCACAGCAGGAGCCACATAGGGAAGCCAGCCTGCAAGTTATTAATATAAAGCCCTTACCACTCTTTCCATCTAAATCTATGCCTTATTTTCAGACCCTTGGCACTTTTTATTCCAGCCTCTTCCTCTGGGTTTTGTATCTGTGAGTTTGGATTCCAGGCAAATGCTCCATTTATGTAAAAACAAAACAAAACAAAACAAAACAAAACAAAACAAAACAAAAAAACAAAAACCAAAAAAGCACAGACAGCACAGGTTAGCACTACCATCCCTTCTTCATGACACAGGGATGGCAGTTCTGTATTGGGCTTCTCTCTTTGGCTTTGTCCAAGACTCCTTCTCTCATTGCTGCCACCAATGGTTATCTGTACTTTCCTTAATGAATTAGGGCTCTTGGGACCTCAAGACAGATAAAATCACAATGCTGCATATTTGGCAGCAGCACTAGTAAAAGTTGTGGTGTCAGGAGTTTCCCAATAATAGTTCTTTGTTGGACCCATCCTAAATAACCTGGGAGGACCTGCAGGTGATAAATAGGTCCAGGCTTTTGGGATGGTAGTGTACTTAAGATGCCCCTGGTCTTTAGCTCACGACAAGGTACAGACACTGTAACACTTTATGGCTTTAAGCTCTTTGCAAAACTCCTTGCATTTCTATGTTGAGCTTTTTAGTTGCCTGTCATTTTTCTCTTCCTTGTCCTAATTTTTATCATCAGAATTTTATTTCTCAAAGGCTTTTCTTATGCCTGTGAGTTATTGGAAACCTTCTCCACTGTGTCATTTCTATATCTGTCCTTATGTTCTCTGTGGGATCCACTTTACAGTGTCTTCTACTCATTTTTCTCCTCTGCCCTCTGCATCCTCACCAACTTAAAAACTGTCCACTCTGTCTTCTGTCCACTAGTCAGGGTGGGGGTTGACCTGGAAAAGAGCCTGCAGTGGAATCAGTAGCTGTGTCCCCTGTCCTCTTTGGCAGGTCATTTCCTTTCTCTAACTTGTTTCCTCATTTGTAAAATAAGAGGATTGAACTAGATAATCTCTGCTTTTCTGTCCCATGCTATAGTTTTGTGATTCTAATTGATTCATAAACAATAATATCTGAAATTTATGGAATGCTTAATGAATGCCAATCATGGGGCTACATACCTTTTTATTATGGAAATGAAATATATACAAACTACATAACATCTTCTAGGATTATGATAATAATAATGGCCACAGTAGCAGACATTTCTTGGCTGCTTCCCGTGTGTCAGACACAATGCTAAACCCTGTGTATTATTTTGTTTAAATACAATAATTATTTGTGGGCTTTATTATTGTACTCATTTTACAGATAAAGAAATGGAAACTCAGAGAGGTTGAAATAGTTCATTCAAGGTCACCCAGCCTGCAAGCGAGGGTGTGGGAATTTGAATTCCAGGTAATTTTACTTCAGAAGCTGAGATCTTCTCTTAGTTACATTTAACTTCCAGTAGATATTCCCATAATGAGTGGCAATGTTGGCCTTTGATTACTATGACTAAATATATTTCAGGAACATGTATCAGGAGGACCTTGCTGCAGGGAAGACCTTGCTGCATGTTTCTAGACTATATTAATATTAATAATTCTGCAAGGTAAGTCTAAGGCACAGTGAGGAAATTCAGTTCTGAGCAAAGAAAAAGCAGACCTAGGTAGAGGCCTCCCAGAAGCTTATGAAGACAAGGAGGCAATAATTGAAATTAAGACGATTATAGGCCCTGTGGGTGCTGATGACCCTGAGCCACTCAGCAGGGAGCCGGGAGGGCTGACATTTCAATGGTCCATGAAATCATAAGACAATTAATGAATTTACTCAGTCCTTTGCCTTGGGAGGAGTGAATGTGGACCAAAGTCAGTTTACTCTGAGATTGAATGTAATTAGAACACCTCAGAATCAAATTTTTGATTAAAAATTATCAAAATAAAATATTCCCGAGTCAGGCATGGAAATGGGAGAGGCAGTTACTTAAGTCGACTCAGTAAACTTTTGAGCACCGCCCAGTCCCAGGTTGTTTAGGAGCTCATGCTGTCAGGCTGAGTAATTTGGATTGAATCCCTTCACTCACTGACTATATTTATCAAAATCTTAATGTGTCGCATCTGTTACCTGGATATTTCCAACTCAGAAGATATACACAAGAAGTGAATCACTGTAGGAGTTTTGTAGTGGAGACTAAGAAAAAGTAGACAAGATGCTTTCGAATTTAAGATGCATGAATTTCACAGCAAACAGTAGATTAAAAATGCAAGTTAATTCCATGAGGGAACCTTCACAAGCTACTTCTCCAGCTATAGACAGCACATCTGCTGATGGCCTGGGCATCTCCCCATCTTCTGCCACAAACAAAACCCCTTTATTATAGACTAGGTCCCAGTATCTTGTTGTTTGCAGAACATTCTAAAAGCAATATTTCGCCTGAGCACATTCCTCCCTGAATGCATTCCTCAGTTACTTGTCTAACACTTTTTTGCCAAAGGTATCAACAGTGGAGATACTGAGTTATTATATATTCAACTTTGCAATTTGAAATTTAGCTCATCCTTTTGGTTTCTGCTGTGATTTCACCTCTGCAAGAGATGAATTCCTGACTGCCCTCTTTAATGTGGACCTCTCCTCCAATCTATTTCTGCTTTATGCTGCATTTTATTTCCTTTTTGACTGTTGGATTTTTTTTTTTTTTTTTTTTTTTTTTTTTTTTTTTTTTTTTTTTTTTTACTTATTTGATCACTTGGGTATTTTTTTGTCACACCCTGTGGACTGTAAACTCTCAGAGGGCAGCACCTTCATCTGCCTCTTCAGCTACTGTTTTCCTGGAACCTAGCACAGTGCCTGAAACAGTAAGTAAATATTTGTTGAATCAATGAATTAGTGGAGATGCATTCAATCATAAGTCACATGTTTACTGTGCTAAGTGTTAAGGACACTAAGTTTCTGAAACACATTCCTTGTTCACAAGGGCCTCACAGTCTACCTGGGCAATGTCACACAACCTAAGATACACTGTGTTGATTTGTATTAGTATTTAAGTGCTCCGTCAATGTTACACTGAATAAATACTCCAATCATTGATTCATTCAGCCAACATCTGCTGACACTTACAATGTGCCAGGCATTTTGTTTGATGCTATTATGCGAAGATGAATAAGCCCTTGTTCCTGCCTTTGGGGAGGTGAGAGTCTAGGGGGAGAGAGTGGCATGTAATGAAATGATTTCTCTGGCAGCATTTGTTTAGTCTGTTCAACATATAAAAATTGAGAGTCAGCTATATGCTTGGTGGAAGATGCATTTGAGAGGATCTAATAGGGACAAGGAAACCACCAAGTGAGTACTACAGTAACCCACACCAGACATAATGAACTGAATGAAGGTGGCTCTAATAAGGAAAGACAGGAGAGGAAGGAGACATAAATATGAAGGAAGCAAAATTAATCTGAGTTGATTAGATTTGGAGATGGAGGAGGAGAGACTAGGTTAAGTTACCTAAGGGACATCTTCATGGAAGAGAAAGGATGTAAATTTTTCCTTGAAGGCTGGATTGGATTTAAACCATGGTAAGCATTCTAGGTTTGTGGCCTGGCATGCTTCTGTCATGTTTAGATATAGTGAGTAGTTTGTTTAACTGTAATGAAGAGCTCATTTGGGGTACTGAAGAGAGATAATAGCAGAGATGGTAGGGTGGTATATTTATGACCTTAGGCTTGGGATCAGGCTACTAGGGTACAAGTCTCAGCATCACCACTATCTCATGATGTTGGGAAAATCATTATAACTCTCTAAACTTAAGTATCTTCTTCAGTAAAATAGAAATAATAATAGCATATATCTTATAGGGAAGGCTGGATACATATCACTGTAGGGTCATGACCAGCATCTCTTCTAATTTTGGGGCAATGCTAAGGAACTGTTGAATGGTTTAGCAATGAACCTGGCACTGGTAGGCAGGATTTGGGTGGCAGAGTCCAGGGGCAGGGAGACCGTGATTGGCTGATGACTGGATATGGGCATGGAAAGACAGAGGCAGCCAAAAGGGATGAATTCCTTACAACTAGGTAGCCACTGGATATGTGAAGTGAGGTCAACAATGCCCTCAGAATTTCCAGCTGGTGATGAAGTTTTGCATTGGTTATCAGGAAGACTGGACATTAATGCAATAACCACAGAAGGGCAAGTGAAGTCAGAAATCTATACTGGGATGCCTGGGAAAATTTTAAATCATGACCTAGAAGAAGAAGGTGTTAGAGGTGACGTTGAGTGGATTTCATTGGGTTTCTGTTCTTTCTCATTCTTGTGCTTTCGTCTTTTGATATCCCTCCCTTGCTTTACTTAAAAATATATATTATTGTGGGAGGGTAAAATACACACAGCATAAAATTCACCATTTTAATCATCTTAAAGTATGCAGTTCAGTGGCATCTAGAACATTCACAAGGTTGGGCTATCATTTTTACTATCTAGTTTCAGAATATTTTCAAATTCCCAAAAGAAAACTCTGTACCCATTAAACAAGCACTCCTCCATTCCCCCTTCCCCTAGCCTCTGGCAACCATTAATCTGCTTTCTGTTTCTATGGATTTGCCATTCTAGATATTTCATATAAATGGAATCATATATTTACATGATACATTTATGACTGACTTCTTTTACTTAGCATAATGTTTTGAAGGTTTATCCATGTTGTAGCATGTATCAGCACTTCATTCTTTTTTACAGCTGAATAATATTCGAATGAATGGATAAACACAATGGATTGTGGATTATAATCCATTTTATGGATATACCACATTTTGTTTATCCATTCATTTGTTAGTGGACAACATTTGGGTTATTTCCATCTTTTGGCTATTGTGAATAATGGTGCTATGATATTTGTGTACAAGTCTTTGTTCGAATACCTGTTTCCAATTCTCTTGGGAGCTGAATTACTGGGTAATTTGGTAATTTGTGTTTAACTTATTGAGCAACTGACAAGCTGTTTTCTACAGTGGCTGCACCATTTTATATTCCCATCACCTTGTTCTACATTTAGTGGATGAAGTGTTCAAAAAGATGATCATAGTCCATGTAACCAAGTCTGATTGCAGTGGTGGCTCATGTCAATAGTCTGTCATTCTCCCTCAACCCCTTAAAGACACTGAGTGGAGAAATAAGAGAACGGCAAGTAATAACAAAAGAAAAACCCTCTCAAATCAAGAGCTGTTTAAATTTAGAAAAAAAAAATTTTTAATGGTACCAAATTATATACAAAGAATAGACTATTAACAATACGTAAAAATAATTGTGTCTGTTCTTGGTTAGTGGCATTATAGACCGTTTTTTTTCTTATACCTTCTTCCAAATTCTTTAAAGCGAACATGTTACACTTTGTAACAGAAACTCCATAGATATTGTAGAACAGCAGTCCCCAGACATTTAGGCACCAGGGACCGGTTAAGTGAAAGACAATTTTTCCATAGACCCGGGGAGGAGGTGGTTTCAGGAAGCTTCAAGTGCATTATGTTTATTGTGCACCTTATTTTTATTATTGTTATATTGAAATATATAATGAAATAATTATACAACTCACCATAATGTAAAATCACTGGGAGCCCTGGGCTTGTTTTCCTCCAGCTAGATGGACACATCTGGGTGTGATGGGAGACAGTGACAGATCATCAAGCGTTAGATTCTCGTAAGAAGCGCACAACCTAGAACCCTCACATGTGCAGTTCACAAGAGGCTTTGCATTCCTATGAAAATCTAACGCTGCTGCTGTTCTGACAGGAGCCGGTGCTCAGGTGGTAATGTAAGAGATTAGGAGTGACTGTAAATACAGATGAAGCTTTGCTTGTTCACTACTCACCTCCTGCTGTGTGGCCTTGTTTCTAACAGGCCACGGACCAGTAGTGGCCTGTGGTCCAGGGGCTGGGGACCCCTGTTGTAGAAAACATCAATATATATTTTTTTTGTTTTCGCTTCTTAAAGCTTACAGTTTTGTTTTTTTTTAAGTGCTACCTTTATTTTCTCTTTGAAGATTAATACATTCAAATTACACCATTAATGTTATTGTAGAGTCCAATGTGAAATTTGTGCATTTAATATGGATATGGAAAGTATAGAATTCCAGTGGCTGATTTTATCCAGCTGGGAATATGGTCCATTCAAGCTTGGGATTGATTCAAACAGAATTGAACAGAAAAACTAAACATCTGTATTAAAAAGAAGACAAGGACCCACTAACACTGCAACTCAGCTCCTATGAGACTTCAGCTTTGGCCTTATCATCCCTTACTTCCCATTAAATAATTTCCTGTATCTCATAGCACCCCAATCCCATGCTGTCTGCCTTTTGACCTCGGCTTCCTGATGCTGCTCAAGTTGTGTGAAGATTCTGTTCGTTTTGAGTCTCTAGTGAATTAGGATGTGTGATTCTATTCAGTTCATACAAGAAATGCAGATAGAGTGTTTCTGACTTTTTGGGCACTGTGGCAGGCACAGCAGGACTTATATTCATGACATTTAATAAGTGGTAAGGTCTGGGTACCAACCATCCCGGTACTAGAAGGTTGTCACAGAGGGTTTCCAGTGTGCTAGCCATTATTCCCTTTAGTTGCTGGGTCTCAAGGATAACTGGAATATTCCAGAAGGTTAGGTAGCAGGGGCATTGAGAAGTCCCAGGGTTACAGAAGCAACAATTTACCAATCAAAACAAATTTATTTCAGTGTCATATCATCCCATATGGCCCAATCAGGCCAACTTGTTGAAAACTTTTGGGTAGCTTGCTGCTGCCTGCCTAGCATTACCTTAACAATTCTTCTCTCCAGAGCCCTCTTAAAATTCTTTCTCTGAGCAACAGGGTCCTCCACAGTACACTCTTTGCTCTCTGCTTTCCAGCCACACTGGGGTTCTCTTATGTACTGAATTTGCCATTTTTCCTCCCTCTAAAGGGCAGTAGTGCCTCTTGTACCTTACATCTGGAAGGCTCTTGGTTGACTCCTACTCTTTCTTCAGATCTCAGCTCACTAGTGGCTTCCTCAGGGAAGCCTTCCGAGACCTATCACTGAGACAGGTTTCTTGGCTACATACTACCTAGAATCTTTTTCCTTCAACCGTCTTTCTACATTTTCAGTTTTGCATTCATGAGTGTGAATATTACAGAATTGAAAGGTTTTTATCTGTTTTGCTCACCCCGCGTCCTCTACCACCTGGCACAGAGCATGCATGGCCTGATGCTGGGAAATGAAAAAAAAAAAGAAACAAGGATGGAAGGTGAAGTGGGGAGTGTGGAAGGATGCTCTTCCTTCCCTTGCTGTAATCCATCTTCCTCCAGCATCTGAGCGGGAACGTGGGGAAAACTCGGTAGCGGACTTGTCGGGTGGCATTTTGCAGTGTCATTTTATCTTCTGAGCGTAATTGCAAGAAAAGCGAATCCAACTTTAGCTGAAACATTGCAAAACAGTTTCTCTAGCCAAATGATGACTGATTTCTCAAATTGGCAACATTATCGCAAACATGAAAAGGGGCTGCCCAGAACAAAAGCACCTGTGCCTGCCTGTGCTCTGAAGAATTTGGTGAACAGATAAAGTGCCAAGATTGGGCAGAGTGTGTGGGGTAGGGGAGTGCAAGTGAAGGTGATGTGAAGGTAATCAACAAGACATTCAGACTTGAGGACTACAATTTGTGGCTGATGAGTACGGGCTTGGCCTTCCACAATAATGAGGTTTCCTGGTAATTGTTCAATTTTATACTTGGTTTGGACACACACGCACACACACGCACAAATTTATGCCTTGGTGTCTCAAAATCGGCAACGAGAGGCCATAGGAATGTGTTCATGCTTATTTCTTTTTCAGTCTGTTAGCTTAGGATATTAATGTTACTGTGGGAATTGTTACCATGGTTGTTCCACGAGCATTTGCAAATTTGTACAGATATTCCTCCTTGATATTTCTTTAGTCTCTAAGATTAGCATCAGCACAAACAGTTGGAATAGTCAATATTACCCATTTGAGTGGAACAGTTGGGATGATGCATGAACGTCTGTGGAGAGTTTTATTTAATGCATTACATTTTCAGTCCTAGAGGATATTTCAGAAAGGCATGGAGTGTCTGGAGAGATGTCTAAATGTGAAGAAGACCAAGTGTGAGTCACCTTGATTGGAGTATGAATTCTGTTTGGGAGAAGGAGTATCTTACAGAGAAGGTACCTATAGATATAACCTTCTTGGTGACTTTGACGACTTTGAGAAAGACTGTGCTGAAATCTATGCTTGGAAATTTCTTCATCAGCACTTGAAAGCAATTGCTTAAGAAAGCCATGTTATACCTCATGCTTCAGTTGGTTCTCAGAAAAAAAAATTGAGAATGAAAATATACATAATGAATAGATTAACTGCCTAGCAATTGGGTTACATTGCCTCGCTAACACAGTGGGGCCCAACTAATCTCTTAGGAGGCAAGTTTCTTAAATACATTGTTAGACCAACTGGAAAATTAACTAGAGTGTTGTCTGGAAAGATCTCATTTTCATCCTAAAACTTGCCAAGTAGAAATGAAAGAGGTGTCCAACAACTCATTTTTCAAAGCGTGTCAGCTGTTGCTGTACTTTTTCATGTAAATTATCTTTCCCAGGGAATGAAGAATCGAAAAGCTTTCTTAGGCATTAAAAACAAAACAGAACAAAACAAAAAGTGCTGAGACATTAAACAAGATAGTGGTTAGCCCAAATGACAACTTCTCTAAATATACTACCTTAATCCTTCTGGCCAAAATAATTCTCTCATTTAGTTTTCTTAACAGTTAGTTTCATCTCTCTCCAACCAAATTCAAACTGATTTAGTTAAAAACAAAAGCAGGGGGGTAGAGGTATTGCCACATACAACTGAAAATCTTAGGAGTGATGGTTCAGGCACAGTTGGAGTCAGGGGATCAAAAGATATCAGCATTATTTATTCAGTTTTATGTGCTCAATCTCTCGTTGTTTTCCTCTGAATTGATACATTCTCAAGGTTTCCTCTCATTGTAGCACAATAGCTATCAGAAGCTATAGGCTTATGTTTTAGCCTCTCAACAACTTCCTTAGAAAGAGACTTTTCTTTCCTAATAACTCTAACAAAACTCCTACAATTGAATTCCATCAGCTTGACTTGGATCACATGCCTATTGCTGAACTGATGACCATGGCCAAAATGAATAGAATGCTGTGATTATGGAGATCTGAGCCATAATCCACTCTTGGGATCTGGGAGGTAGTCAACAATCCATGGACCAAAAGCGGGGGAGCTATAGTTCCCTAAGGGAGAGTTAAAGTGCTCTTTTCAGAAGTAGAAATGGACACTAAACAGATGAGAGAGAGAGCAAGTGTGTGTGTGTGTATGTGTGTGTGTGTGTGTGTGTGTGTGAGAGAGGGAGAGAGAGAGAGAGAGGTGCTGTGATAGGCTGCATTCCTGAGTCCTTCCTGTATCCATTAATTTGCCATTAGACTGCAGCTCATCCTATCAGAAGGTGGAAGATATTTCCCCACTCCTTGATTTTGAATTACTTGGTCATGTGACTAGATTTGGCCAATGAGCTTTAGCAGACACAATGCAAGCTGAGACTTGGGAAAGCACTTATGTGATTGAGCTCCCTCTTGCACCTGTGCTACCACTGTGAGTAGGATGTGCCTGGACTAAGTCACTGGACCCAGAGGAGAAAGAGAGACATCTGGAGGTAAGATGTTCTCAGTTAAGCCCCACTCAGAGTAGAGGTCCCAGTTGGCTGAGACACATGAACGGACACAGTCAACATCAGTTGACTCATTTGTCACCCATGAAACATAGTAATTGATGGCCATTATTTAAAGCCACAGTGCTTTAGGGGAGTTTGTTAGGTAGTTATAGCTAACTGATACATTTCTTGCCACTGTAATATCTCCTATAAGGTTGATAATCAACAAGTTTATACTAATTCTGATGCACCAGTGACTGTAAAATTGAATCAATTAGTACATAGTCTCTTTCCTAAACCCCCTGAGTGTCCCAGAACCCTGGGCCCACTCTCAACTGCCTTGAATCTCCCTATGATCCAACAATTAAAAGAGTAATGTCTGGAATGTGAGGGGTCCTCCAACACCCTTATCCGGTTCTACAGAGAAATCCATTCTGATTGGTCAGTGCCCATGCATTGCATTTGTTAAAAATTCTGAATATAATTTCTGGTCATTCGTGGACCTGACTTATCTCCCCATTAGGTTCTTAGCTTCCTGAGGGTAGTTTCCACATGTGGATCATTCTGAACACTTCTGGGCCATGCACCGTGAATATTTGTTGAATGAATCCTGGATAGAAATATGTACTGAAGGACATAATATGGTCTAGTGTGGTCACCAAAAAGGCTGAAGTCATTTGCTGCATGAGTTTAAGTGTCCAGGGAGTTAATTGGCAATGACTCATTGAATGTCAGAGGGGAGAGAATTCCTTCAGGGCATTTACACATGTTCTCTTTTAGAATAAAAATGTTAGGGCTTATTTGAATTTTATTTATCAATAGGCCAAAAACTCAGTCATGCTTTTATTTTTTATTTTATTTTATTTTTAAGACAGGGTCTCACTCTGTTGCCCAGGCTGGAGTGCAGTGGTGTGGTTATAGTTCACTGCAGCCTCAACCTCTCAGGCTCTAGTGACCCTCCCATCTCAGCCGTCTGAGTAGCTAGGACTACTGGCATATGCCATCACACCTGGCTTTTTTTTTTTTTTGAAAAGGGGTTTTTGTGACTTTTCCCAGGCTGGTTTCAAACTCCTGGGCTCAAGCAATCTGCCTACCTTAGCCTCCCAAAGTGCTGGGACTACCAGTGTGAGCCACCATGCCTGGCCTTAGTCTGTCATGTCTTAAGCAGAATTACCATCTTTCCCCTCTTTTTTGGCCTCCATCAAATCAATTGCCATAACTCTTCATTCTGTATTACCAAATATCTCCCAATTATTCATGCTCAAACGCTTGAGATTAGTTTTCATGCACTGTGCTAGGAGTTCTGTCCTCATTGAGCTGGGAGCACAGCTTCTGCCCAGAAGCAGTGTTGAGGCTACTTTGGAGACCATCTTGACTTTGATTTCTCTCCTGTCCTGTTGTCTAATCTGCTACCAGACAGCAGACCCGCCACTCTTACCTCCACAGGGTCTCACATCTGTTCCTTCCTTTGCATTCTTAATGCCTCCCCATTTGAAAGAGGCTGTGGTCACAGTGTAAACTGACTTGCATTGGATCCTTTGTGTTAAGGCAGACTCCCCTAAACCTCTGCAGAAGCCACTTCATTTCCTCTTCAGACTTCCGCAGCTTTCAGATTCCCAGTCAGGAGGGTAGAAGGAGGTAGAGACTGATACTGAAAACAAAATCCCCAAATGGGAGTACTGTATGGGTTGGTTACTCCAACTTCTCCCAAGCATGGATGTCCAGGGGGGCTCTGGGCTTGTTCCAAGTTGTCTGAAATGCCGAGATTTCTCTTCCCCAGCACCACACTTCTAGTGTTCTCACCAACCTCCTCTGCTACCATCTCAGAACTGGCCTCTCCTTTCTTGTTCATACAAATGACGCTTCGTGGCAAGAGTCACCGTCCTTGTTGGAATTACATACCTGCCACCCATTCTTTGGGCATGTGGCTTAGCTTATCTGAGATGTGGTTTATTTATCTGTAAAATGGGGGTGGGAGGGGTGCAATAGTGAAGCTTAAATGACATAATTTATGTAATACAACTGGCACAGTGTTTGCACATAACAGGTTATCTACTAAATTACTATCATTATCCTTATCCCTACCATCTTTCCTTTTTATTCAGCCTATTTTGGCTAGAGAAAGTTGGCCAGTTTCTCTTTACTCTGGTTGAATATAGACTTACATTTTTTTTTTCAACAGTAAGTCTCCACACTTCTATTAAAATATGCAATCCACGCCTGGCATTTTCTTAAATGTAATTTTCGATGTTACTCTTCCTGAGTGGTGGGAATGTTAGTTTGGGGCAGAGACCCTTGGCATCACCCTACAAATCACACTGCAGGCACTTCTTGCTAGTTGTGCATGCCTTTCCTCTAGTCATACAAACCAGCTCTTGGATAATACTGTTATTCTTGGCCCAAACAGAAAACATTGGCACGAAAGAGTTGGAAGGAACCTGGAAGGTCATCTAGATTCTAGTCCATCACCCTACTGATGTTTGATTTTCTCTCAGATCCCCCAGTGCAAAAGTTTGTCCTGCTCTTCTTGAGCATGGCCTTTGAAGCATAAAGTCCATTTTTTGTCAGCTTTGACAACTGTGAGCCATTCTTCTGTACTGACAGTCCAAATCGACCCTCCTTTAACTTCCCTTCTTCTGCAAAGAACTCTTTCAGTATAGATTGCAGAACTAGTGCGAGAACAGCTTTTCAACTACGGTGCGGTGCTCCCATTAAAACCCTAGTTCTGAGATCAAATACGCAGGAAAAGAACGGGCTTAACTATCAGTTATTCTAATGTGAACAATGCTTTAGATGTTGGAAAATTATCAAATGAAACTACAGCCAGGAAAAAAAAAAAATCTCTAAATTGCTATCCACACTGAAATTCATGACTTTGGGATAGATATTGAGCTCAAATAGTCCCCAGTAGGAATATTTTCTGCTTCTTCAATTTTCCAAAGTTCCTTTTCTTCTTTTGTGGCAACATGACACAGCACATCCTTAACTTCCTCCAGGGAATGTGGCAAGCGGTGTTCATGTGGATGTGTCTGTCCTTGACACCAGGCTTCCAGATAATATGAATGCAGCCATTGTTCTGAACAACACAGAACTCCTTGGAGGGTCTGGGAGAGGCAGGTAGAGAATTGTTGTAGAATTTGTTCACGTGGGAGTTGGAAGGCTGGAGAACTTTGAGCAGGGAGAGTTAAAACTGAGGTTAAAGTGAAGAGCCCTTTCTGAATATCGCATGGGAGCCCTGCTGATCTCAGTGGTGGCCAGATCATCTCAAACTATGCCATGTCTCACCTTTGATTCTCTGAGTCCGCAAGGCTGCTGTCTTGTGCCAAAAAGCCTAGTCGGTCTGAAACTTGGTAAACATGAGGCCATCCTTTTCCATCTTTAGCAGTTCATGCTGGGTCCATCTGTGCCTTTTAACAGCACACAGTTTACAGTGGAAAAGATGGATGTGTCTTAGTCCTAGAGGAACTTGGCTCTTTCTGTTTATGGGGTTTTTGTTTGATTTTCTTGTTGTTTTGTTTGTGCTTTTGATTTGTTTCCACCAGGTCAGACTTAGGCCAAATTAGAAAGCTGGGGAGTAATGATACCTTACTTATACATTGTACTTCATAAATGTTACAGTGTTTCTGCCTTTATGACTTGATTTTACTGGGCACTCACAAACCAAGGAGGCCAAGGCAGGTGCTGCCTCATTGCAGATTGCAGAAGAGCTGGCTGTTGCCCAGAGAGGCTAAGCAGTCTACCAAATAACACACAGTAGATTAAGTGGAAGAGTGAGCACCAGAACCCGGGGATCCTGTCTTCTCCTCCTGGGTTCTTTCCCCTTGGCTCCATCCTCAAACACTGCCCCCTTTTCCTTTCTAGTCCCAAGCATTCCTCACACACCCATCCCCTGTTGTGCAGAGCCCCTGTCACCGAGGTCAGTCTGAACCACCAAGGCAAGCAGGTTCTGGATCTTTCCCTGAGCTTTTTCTCTATCACAAGTTCATGCTAATCTAGGATTTCTTTAAGGCCTATTCTCTGCTATTAAATGATTTCAAAATATATAGATAGATATGTAAACAAATGTTTCTAGAAATAGGTCATGGGGTAAGGAGTAAAATAGGCTGCAAATGCAAATGCCTTAGGGACGAGGCAGGAAGTGCTAATGAACGAGATAGGCTCAGTGACAACACTAGGAAGTGGTGAGAACTGTGGCGAAATAGGGAGCTGCATGCGCCTGGTCAAATGGAGTAGCCACTACTCAGCTTCGGCTCCTTGTGGCATGGGAGGAGGCAGAACTAAGGTTTTCAGATATTTCCATATGTTCTTACCTCCAGGAAAAACTGAAAGGCTGGACTTTAGTGGGTTATTTTCCTATGCAGTTGACCCTTGAAAAACTTGGGTTTCAACTGCATGGGTCCATTTGTATGTGGATTTTTTTTCAATAAATATATTGGGAAAGTTTTGGAGATTTGCAACAGTTTGAAAACCTCGCCCAGATGAACTACATAGCCTAGAAATATAGAAAAGTTAGGAAAATTTAGGTATGTCATGAATGAATAAAATATATGTAGGTACTAGTATGTTTTACCATTTAATACCATAAAATATGCACAAATCTATTATAAAAGTTAAAATTTGTCAAAACGTATGCACACAAACACAGATCATGTGTGGTGCCATTTTCAGTTGAAAGAAATGTAAACACATTAAAGATGCAAAGATGCAGTATTAAATCACAAGGCATAAAGTTAACTGTAGCAAACACTACTACTATAATAATTTCGTAGCCACTCCTGTTGCTATTGTGGTGAGCCATGTGATGCAGATCATCTCAATGTGAGCAGTCTCTCCAGTAAATTTCATATTGCAGTAAAAAATGATCTCCCTTGGTTATCCCATATCTTTCATCGTGTTTAGTGTAAACCGTAAGCCTTGAATAACACAATGGGGTCCATACAAAAGGCCACTAGTGATGCTGGAAGCAGATGCAAAAGGAAAAGTCATGACATTATGAGAAAATGTTGAATTGCTTGATATTTGCGATAGATTGAGGTTTGCAGCTGTGGCTGTCCACCATTTCAGACAGACAATTCATCTTGTAAACAGATGATATAAACTCCCAGAATTAACAAATACAGTACAGCAGTGTAAATGTGTTTTCTCTTCCTTATGATTTCTTAATCACATTTTCTTTTCTATAGCTAACTTTATTGTAAGAATACAGTATGTAGTACATACAACATACAAAATAAGTGTTAACTGACTGTTTATATTATTGAAAAGTCCTCTGGTCAACACTGGCTATTAGTAGTTAAGTTTTGAGAGAGTCAAAAGTGATAACTGAATTTCAACTGCACAGGGCTCAAAGCCCCTAACCCCCACGTTATTCAAGGGTCAACTGTATTTTAAAACACTGGGCAGACTTAACAAAAGCCCTGTGTGTGATTTGGCATGTCACTGGCTGGTTTGTGTCCTCTGACCTGCGGAGACAGAAGAGGAAGGCTCTTTGTGCTTGGCATCCCTCAGACACGAGTAGAGTAACAGCCAGTCTGGACACCACAGTTTGCGAGGGATGTAGACCAACTGGAACAACTTGGAGACAAGTGTTCCTCAGACACTTATGAGGAAAGTTGGTGGAACTGGAGACATTTACTCTGAATAAGAGAATACCTGATGAGCTGCCATAGGGAAGATGCTAGAAAATTATTCTGCTCAGTCTATAGGGTCATTTCTCTTGTTATATTAACCACTACATTTTAGAAGCCTGGCTTGTTCTTTCCTTCTGTCCGTCCTCCCCACCCGCCATTTAAAACAAATTATGCTTTATGCACTCAGGACACATGGATTTAATTTTTTAAAGGTTAATTTCCTAGGGCAGGTGTAGGCAAACATTATTCATAAAGGGCCAGATAGTAAATGTTTTAGGTCTCTGTTGCTTCATCATTTTTGTTGTTGTCTTAGTTTTTGTTTTTACAACTCTTTACTAATGTGAAAACCACTGTTAGTTCCTGGGCCTTATAAAAACAGATCCCAGGCCAGCTTTTATACGTTGCTGACCCCTGCCCTAGACTCAGACCGGCTGAGTAGTTTAACAAATCAATTGGAGCATTTAAAGAATTCTCCTAAAACAGCAATAGTATGTCCCACATAGTATCAATGTTCTATAAATATCAATAGGTGTTATAAATCAGAAAATTTTGGGGTCAAATACATTTGAGAAACATCAGCTTATGCAAAGTTAAAAATCGTTTTCCCCTCAGAACTTTTAATATGCTAATCTGAATTAGGAATCTCTAAGAAAGACCATTTCCAAAACTGACCATGGGGCTTTCTCCTGAGGAGCATGTAATATTTCTCTGGATATTTGCTTGGGAAATGCTGTCCAAAGTGAAACTATAGTTGAAAACCAAGCCAAAATAAAACAACAAAACGTTTTGGTTCCTAATTCACCTTTATCTAAGCCACTGTACCTGTGCTAAGTATGGAAAAGATATCTATTTAGAACCTTTCCTATTCTAGAAGGCCAGAGAGGTGCAATTAATATTCTTTGGAGGGAAAGGGCAGCCAGCTGACTGAGAAGGAAGTGGGGAAATGTTTGGCTTCCCTTCCACCTAAGGATGTTTTCTGTGAAGTGAATTC
Organism: Rhinopithecus bieti; assembly: GCF_001698545.2. Classification (NCBI taxonomy): domain Eukaryota; kingdom Metazoa; phylum Chordata; class Mammalia; order Primates; family Cercopithecidae; genus Rhinopithecus; species Rhinopithecus bieti. The sequence goes on from NW_016804853.1 coordinate 1,819,836, forward strand.
CTAAATGCTTTCAATTACTCTGTTACTTGCCATTAATCTATGAAACCCACACAGCAACGAATGGTCAATTACTTGACCATTTTTATTAAAAACAGTTACCTGAAACTTTGTCTGTTTGCTGGTAAATGTTCATTTCCTTGAAGAAAAATATCGACTTAAAATGTATAGGCTTGGTTCTGAACTTTGCAAGGCAAAAGAAGACAAAACCTTGCCCCATTTAAGAAATTGATATATAACAATTGTATTTACGGGACACTTGATATTTTGATACATGCACACAATGTGTAGTGATCAAATCAGAGTATTTAAGATACCCATCACCTCAAACACGTATCATTTCTTCATGTTGGGAACACTTCAGATCTTTTCTAGCTATTTTGAAATAGGTAATGCACTGCTGTTACCTATAGTCACCCTACTGGGGTGGATACTAGAACTTATGCTTTCTATCTAACTGAATGTTTGTACCTATTGACCACCCTCTCTTCATCCCTCTTCCCAGCCTGAAGAAGAGAAGGAGGCAGCTGCATATGCGATGTGTATGTGATACGTATAACACACTAGATGTGGATCCCACCCTGAAATAAGTCATTCTGCACTTGGGGACATCTGTGAACAGTTCTGCAGTGTCCTGCTGCCCTTTGAGCCAGGTGCATCTGCATTAGAGCCCAATTCTACTTCTTGGCCACTGCTTATGCCTAGGCAGCTTATTTAAACTTATTTGATTCCCAGTTTATTCATCTCTAAAGTGGAAAGAGTAAAATGCATCCAACAAAGCTTTTCGCAGGGTTTAGAGAGTGTGTATGTAAACTAAACTATTTTGGCAGTCATAGGTACTCAATAACTAGTAGCTATTACAGGTGTAACAAGGCCATATGAGACACCCAGGAACAGGCAAGTCAGCACTGCCCCAGTTTCTCGGGTCAGCTTGGAACTTTCTGCTCCATCACCCCTAACATGAGACTTTCTGCCTTTGCAGTTGCAAGACAACTGCTTCCCCTTTAGCCTTGTGGCTATAATCCAAGCAGGACCAAGGGGGATGGTTGAAGGGAAAATCATCCGTGCCAGCTTAGTTTGTCTACTTTTTATCAGGACATCAATAGCTGTCCCTGAAAGCCCACAGAGTTTATTCTGTTTATACAGTAGCCCCCCCTTTATTCATTGGTGGATATGTTCCAAGATCCCCAGAGGATGCCTGAAACCACGGATAGTTCCAAACTCTATGTTTTTTCTTATACACGCATACCTATGACAAAATTTAATTTATAAATTAGGCTTAGTAAGAGATTAACAACAATAACTAATAATACAATAAAACAATTATAACAATATGCCAGCATTGCTGTTCTTACTTTGGGGGCCATTATTAAGTAAAATAAGAGTTACTTAAAGACAAGCACTGTGATAGCACACCAGTGGATCTGATCATCTAGATGGCTCCTAAGTGACTAACAGGCAGGTGACACCTACAGCATGGATCTGCTGGACAAAGAAATGATTCACATCCCAGGTGGGATGGAGCAGGACAGTATGAGATTTTGTTATGCTACTCAGAATGGCACACAATCTAAAACTTACGAATTGTATATTTCTGACATTCTCTTTTTGATATTTTAAGACCATGGTGGACCCTAGGTAACTGGAACTACAAAAAGCAAAACTGCTGATAAGGAGGACTACTGTGATATCCTCGGCCAAAACTGGATCACAAAATAACTCCTAACTGCAAGCGAGTCTGGAGAGGTGAGTATTTTACAACGGCAAAGTGCCACCTGAACAAAACTGGGAGTAAAAAAAATGAAATAATAAAAAGAAGGAGAAAATGGATAGGATCACCAGGTAAAAAACAGAATCCTCCACCCCCCACCCCCACCCCAGGGATTTCACATTCTCCATATTTTGGCCAGTTGGCTCCAGTTTGTACTCCAAGGTACAAAGAAGCTGAACTGGTTCTTCCTGTCTCTGCCACTAGAGAAAATGATAATGATGGCTCTCATGGACTGAGCATTTACTACTCCATGCCAGGTTCTCATTTAAGTACTTTACATGCATCATCTCATTTAATCCCCAAAACAGCATCAGGAGCTAGGTACTATCATTATCCTCCTTTTACAGATGAGGGTCTTGCTGTACAGATAGGTTTACTCACTTGCCCCAAGCCATACAGCTACTAAAAGATGGAATTAAGATTCCTTCCCAGGTTGTTTGAATCCACAGCCCAAACTCTTAAGCACTATTCCATATTGCCTCTTTAAATAATCAGTAATTTGGCTGGGTACAACAGCACATGCCTATAATCCCAGAACTTTGGGAGGCCAAGGCAGGAGGATTGCTTGAGCCCAGGAGTTCAAGGCTACAGTGAGCTATGACTGCACCACTGCACTCCAGCCTGGGTAACAGAGTGAGACCCTGTCTCTACAAAAAAAAAAAAAGTAATTTATATTAATGCTTAATTGATTTTGACAACAAAGCACAGGAAATTTAACTGGGAAAATGATAGTCTTTTGAATAAATAGAGCTGGGACAATATGGAATACAAATTCATAGAGATGAATTTAGACCTTTACCTCATACCACACAAAAACTTAAATCAAAATGGATCAGGCCTAAATGTAAGAACTAAAACTAAAGCTTTAAAAGAAAATCTTTGTGACTTTGGATTAGGCAGACTACTTAGATACAGTATCAAAAATATGATCCATAAAAGAAATTGATAAATCAAGTGATTAAAATGAAAAAAATGTGTGTGTCAAAGGACACAATTAAAAAGTGAAGACATTGTACAGACTTGAAGAAAATATTTGCAAAGAATATAGATGATAAAGAACTTGTATCCATAATATATGAAAAAAATCTTACAATTCAATAATAATGGAAACAAGCTGATTAAAAATGAACAAAAGATTTGAATAGACATTTCATTATAGAAAAGATATAAATGAATTATAGGCATATGAAAAGGTGCTCAGCATCATTATTCACTGGGGAAAAGCAAATTATGACCACAAAGAAATTCTACTGCACACCCACTGAAATGACTTTAATTAAAAAGACAGACAATAACATGTACTGGTGAAGATATGGAGAAACTGGATCTCTTCACGTTCCTGGAATATAAAGTACTACAGCCACACCAGAAAACAGTTCAACAGTTTCTTAAAAAATTAAATATATGCTTACCATTTGACATGACAATTCCTTACCTAGATAACTGGAGAATTGAAAACCTATCTTCATACAAAGGCTTGTACACGAAAATTCATAGCAGCATTATTTAATAGTCAAGAAGTAGAAACAAACCAAATGTCTATTTTCTGAAGAAAATGTGCTTTAGAAAATATGCATCCATACAACAGAATACTATTCAGAATTAAATACTGATAGATGTTACAACATGGATGGACCTCAAAATTGTTAAGCCAAGTGAAAGAAGCTAGATGCAAAACACTACACATTGTCCAGTTGATTTGAGGTGAAAAGTCTAGGAAAGGCAAATCTATAAACCGAAAGCAGATGATTGGTTGTCTAGGCAGAGAGGGGATTGACTGCAAATGGCTGTGGAGAATCATTTTGAGGGTGATGAAAATGTTCTGAAACTAGATTTTGATGATGTTTACACAACTCTGAAAAATTACCCAAAATCATTGAATCATATACTTAAATTGGTGAATGTTATATTATGTAAATTGTACATTAATAAAGCTATTTTCAAAAAGTGATCCCAAAAGAAGATGGAGGTTGTATTCCACATGTCCTGCTGTACTTTGTTTTACTAATGGATTTATAATGAAACACATACAATTGAGCAGTTCCCAACAGGACCTAGGCTGAATTTCAGTGCTAAATTTTGTTGTGCTTGTTGGTGTTGTTGAACTGTTATTTTTAAGATAACAGTTCAAGAGTATATGTGCAGGTTTGTTGCATAGGTAAACTTGTGTCTTGGGGGTTTGTTATACAGATTACTTCATCACCCAGGTATTAAGTCTAGTACCTGTTATTTATTTTTCCTGATTCTCTCCCCATCCTACCCTCCACCCTCCAACAGGCCCCAGTGTGTGTTGTTCACCTCTATGTGTTCATATGTTCCCATCATTTAGCTCCCACTTATTAGTGAGAACATGCAGTATTTGGTTTTCTGTTCCTGCATGAGTTTGCTAAGGATAATGGCCTTCAGCTCCACCCATGTTCCTGCAAAGGACATGATCTTATTCTCTTTTATGGCTGTATTCCATGGTGTATATGTACCACATTTTCTTTATCCAGTCTATGGTATATATGTACCACATTTTCTTGATCCAGTCTATCATTGATGAGTGTTTAGGTTGATTCCATGTCTTTGCTATTGTGAATAGTGCTGCAATGAACATACACATGTATGTATCTTATAATAGAATGGTTCATATTCCTTTGGGTATATACCCAGTAATGGGATTGCTGGGTCGAATAGTATTTCTGTGTTTAGGTCTTTGAGGTATTGCCACACTGTCTTTCATAATGGTTGAATGAATTTACATTCCTGCCAACAATGTGAAAGTATTCCTTTTTCTCCACAACCTCACCAGCATCTGTTACTTTTTTGAGTTTTTAATAATAGCCATTCTGACTGGTGTGAGATGGTATCCCATTGTGGTTTTGATTTGTATTTCTCTAGTAATCAGTGATTTTAAGCTTTTCTCATATAATTGTTGGCTCTATGTATGCCTTATTTTGAGAAGTGTCTGTTCATGTCCTTTGCCCACTTTTTAATGGGGTTGTTTTTTTCTTGTAAATTTGTTTAAGTTCCTTATAGATAATAGATATTAGACCTTTGTTGGATGCATAGTTTACAGAAATTTTCTCCCATTCTGTAAGCTGTCTGTTTCCTCTGTTGGTAGTTTCTTTTGCTGTGCAGAAGCTGTTTAGTTTAGTTAGATCCCATTTGTCAATTTTTGCTTTTGTTGCAATTTCTTTTGTCATCTTCATCATTAAATCTTTGCCCATTCTTGTGTCCTGAATGGTGCAGCATAGGTTGTCTTCCAGAGTTTTCATAGTTTGGTGTTTTACACTTAAGTCTTTACTCTATCTCAAGTTAACTTTTGCAAATGGTGTAAGGAAGGGGTCCAATTTCAGTCTTCTGCATATGGGTAGCCAGTTATTCCAGGACTATTTATTGAATAGGGAATCCTTTCCCCATTGCTTGTTTTTGTCAGGTTTGTTGAAGATCAGATAGTTATAGGTGTGCAGTCTTATTTTTGGTTTTCTTTTGGATTCCATTGGTCTATGTGTCTATTTTGTACCAGTGCCATGCTGTTTTGGTTACTGTAGCCCTGCAGTATAGTTTGAAGTTGGGTAGTTGCCCCTATAGCTTTGTTCTTTTGCCTTGGATTGCCTTGGCTATTCAGGCTCTTTTTTGATTCCATATGAATTTTAAAATAGTTTTTTTCTAGTTCTGTGAAGAATCCTAACGGTAGTTTAATAGAAATATCATTGAATCTATAAATTGTTTTAAGCAGTATGGCCATTTTAACAACATTGATCCTTCCTATCCATGAGCATGACATGTTTTTCCATTTGTTTGTGTCATCTGTGATTTCTCTGAGCAGTGGTTTGTAGTTCTTCTTGTAGAGATCTTTCACCTCCCTAGTTAGCTGTATTTCTAGATATTTTGTTCTTTTTGTGGCAATTGTGAATGGGAGTTTGTTCCTGATTTGGCTCTTGGCTTGACTGTTGTTGGTGTATAGGAATGCTAATGACTTTTGCACATTGATTTCATGTCCTGAGACTTTATTGAAGTCATTTATCAGCTTAAGAAGCTTTGGGCTGAGACTATGGCATTTTCTTTATACAGGATCATGTCATCTGCAAACAGGGATAGTTTGACTTCCTCTATTCCCATTTACATGACTGTTATTTCTTTCTCTTGCCTGATTTCTCTGGCCAGGACATCCAATACAATGTTGAATAGGAGGGGTGAAAGAGGGAATCCCTGTCCTATGCTGGTTTTCAAGGGGAATGCTTCCATCAATGATAATTTTGAATTAATATTCTGCGTTCACTCATTAAGAGCATTTCCTTGAGTAAGATTTACGTTACTCAGACTTCCGATCATTCAAGAAGAGTATTCTAATTTAAAAGGATTAACCAGTCTAAAAATATTACTAAAAAAGATTACTAAATTATTTAAAAAATCGTCTGTGCAATGGAATCAGGATTAACATGCAGTAGAGATCCTTGGGTTGGCCCTTGAGCTTGTCAAAGTCTCTTGATGGCTAAAATATCTCTTTATGGAGTGGTCATTTGTCCCTTTGTCATGAAACCTTGTATTAAATTTGTTTTGTACAGGACTGGGCAAAATGCTAAAATGTACATTCTAAATGCCGGTCTAATACAATTTAGAAAGATGTTCACAATTGAAACAAATCATCAAACCATCGAAATTTTATATTTCTGTCAAATTGGAGCTTCACCATCTCCCTTGAGTAAAAGCTGTAACATTTACAACTTTGAAGTGTTTGGAAAATATGTTTATGATGTTCCACTTGTAAAAATCTTTATAGACCTAGTTGACATACATTCTCAGCATGTAGCAGTTCTCTAACTGGCTTTTTAAAATGAAAATGTGACACTATACTTTTAAAAAAATCTAGCCCATGACATGTTTTTTTCTGGACCCCTAATTTGTTTGAAAAGAATGATATTGCTTACAAATATCACACATTCTGCCTGAATGCCGCAAAAAAGATGAGACTTTTTTTTTTTAATGGTAGGGGCCCTGCCTACATGGCTCCCAGCCTCTGGAAGCAATTTGCATGGCACCAGGCCATTTGTCCTTCACTTCAGTTATAGTAAAGACATAGATGCTTTAACATTTTAAAGAGTTTATTTGAGCAGATAGCAATTCATGAACCAGGTAGCTCTAGACTGTGACCATTTTGGGGCTCTGCTGAAGGGAATTAAAGGAAGGATTTTTTACAGGGTGAATACAGAAGCAAGGCAAATAAATTATTTGGTTCGGTAAAGTGGAGTAGTGGCTTTATTTGAATTGTTGCAGTGTAATGTCCCTCATTAGAGGTTAGTTGGTGGTTTCTGATTGGCTAAGCTGAAGTTTCATTTTGCATTTTATGCTGAATTGGGTTTTGGTTTGCTTGTGCAGGAGCCCAGAGTGCTGGAGCCACCTCACTCTAATGACCTCCCAACTAGTTATTTTAACACAATGTTAGAGCCTCATATGGTGTCAGAGGTAGAAAGGACCTCAGAGGATATATAGCCCAACCCCCTCAATTTACAGCTGAAGGAACTAATGCCCAGAGAGGTTCTGTAACTTGTCTCATCCAAAACCACATATCCAGTTGGTGGTTACTAGCCTAGTGCTTGCTTTACTACAATGCACTGTGAACATCACAGAACTGCAGAGTCTCAAGAGGCCTTTGAGACAATGCTATCCAATATCATGTTTTCACAGACAGGCAGCCGAACACAGAGATGTAAAATGACTTCTGTAAGGAGGTCCCAGAGCTTTTTTCCCCTTTGATAGAATCCTTTTTGGATGCTGGTGTTCTGCAACATTCTTAGGAATCAAATATGTAGGGTACAATTCTAATAGTTGCAAGTTATGTTTAGTATCCTGCAACTGTAGCAGGATACAGACAGGGAAGAGGAGTGAAATTGTTTTAGTCTGTGTAAGGGACCATGTAGAATAGATGATGATGCTTGATGGTAATAAATGATTGAGGAGCAAGTACATTTTGTTTTTATTGTGAGTGTAATTTATAAATTAATTCACCTGAATTAACATGTGTTTCAGGTTTATTTTATAAAGTCCTTTTCTGCTTTTAGAATGCTTTCACATTTAGTTTTCCTTTTTCAGGCCATTCTAACAGCACCATGATGTCCAATTTAACAGAAAAAAGCTGTGAAGTGATAGAAAGTGTGGTTGGATTGCCTAAGACCACACTGCCATTAACTGAACAGGGAGGTATTTAAGCCTCAGTCTTCTCATCCTAGAACATGTATGCTCTTTCCAATCCATTTTACTACCTTTTAGAATTTAACAATATTTTTGTCCTATGTTTTTTAGTTTCCTGATAAAACGTATGATTTATCACAGGCCATATCTACAAGCAGGCTAGTACGAGAAAATTTAATAAGGCATGGGGCTGTTGTTAACACTATGTTTTAAAAATTTTCCAAGTTCATATCATTGTTAGAATAATTAAGCTTATATCGTTTTTCTCTTGAAGCACAGAGAAACTCACTAGAAGTATTCCATACTTTAAGAAGGCAAGATATTTACAACGTTGAAACTGCAAAGCAAATAACTTAGGAATAATTATTCTTTTTGTGTACATCCACTTCACAAAAGACTTACCAAAAGAATCCTGTAATAATACACAAATGTTCTTTATGCATTTTAAATAGAATTCAGCTGACCAAAAAATTTAGTCATCTTGCAATCAACTTTTCCAAGAAATTCATCTCCTGTTCTTTGTTGACTATATTTTCTCATCTCTTGAAAATTTCTTTTTGGTAACCTTTGAACAGTAAGATTGGCCTCATCTTCTGTTTGCAAAATTAGTAAAGAGTAATGGATTCCTTAGGGGTCAAGGAAAAAACTCATTATTTTTTAAACTTGAATATACAACAACTAGAGCTAACTCAGAATTCCTGAGTGATAGANGGGTATTTGTGAGTTGTAAGAAAAGAGGTTGGTAGAGAACAGATGGCCTCCTCCAACCATACATATTCATGAGTGCATTTATTTCATTATGTCATCCCCTGGGAAACCCTATACTTCAGCTTTTATAAGTTCGAATGCCATCAAATTGAGCAGTCAGAAGGCCCTCTGTCAAAAACTGTGTTGCTGAAAAATTTGAAGAAAAGTATGTGAAAGCCTTCACTTCACGCTTTTGTCTTGACTGTTTATCACTGGAACACCTGTTATTTCGAGATCCAAGACTAGAGTGTGATTGAGCATAATAAATGTTAAGTGTTGATAGCTGAACTGACACGTTCCATTAATCAGATGGTGGTGTATTATGTTTAGAGTATTGCCAAGTACATTGTTTGCTAATGTCATATGAAACATGAGATTAAAACATGTCTATGTGTCTGTTGGATCATCTTCAAAGTTGATTTCAGGCCCTCTCCATTTGCATAAGGGGAATGGGCCATCTGATGGGTTGAAAAATGTTCATTATTAAATTCCCTGTGTGTCTAATCATTTGGCAGGAAGTTCTCTCTTATGTGCTTCATGAAATCTTTTCCACTGGACCAAGATAGAGCAGCACAGATTTTTCCCCCCTTTCATGCTGAGTGAGCTCCTGCTAGTGATTAATGAAGGCATCTAAATAGCCTTTGGTTTAAATGATGTTATCACTGTCTCCATTTAACTCCACATGTCTTTACCTCAAACAGGAATAAGACTGCTTCTGTATTTTCCCATTGTTGCCTGGCTGTGAGGAACTGTTGATGTATCATGATTTGTTTTACAGATCTGTCAAGATCATCACTCATGCACTTCTCTTGTTCTCTGCTTGTAGATTCCATGGAAATTGAGGTATGCATGAAGCTGCCTACTTGGGTTAAGCACATCATTCATTTTCTTAAAAATCTTTAAGATAATAATCCTGATAGGCTTAATAATAACAATAACATAACCTAACATTTATTAAGCATTTACAATATAACAGGCAAAATATTAAACATTTTACAGAAACCTTATGATGTTGATACTATTAGTACCTACATTTTGCAATCAAGGACACTGAGGTTTAAAGAAGTCGGGTAGCTGTTATATATTGTGCTAAAAAATGTGAGAGGCTTTTAAAGAAAGTGTTATCTCATTTAATTCTTGTGATCTCTCAATAGTAGTAAAAGACCCAAGAATTATGAGAAGCTGACAGGTCCCATGGGGTCCAGGCCTCTGTAGACTTTTCACCAATGAAAGTCATGTGCAGATGAAGCATACTAGACATCATAACTCTGAGAAAGAAGAGGAAGCTTTTTGTCAGAAAAGAGAGCAAAGTAGAGAACAGAGAGAAACATGCAGTAAGATAGGGGCGAGGGGTGAACAGAGAAAGGAGTTTGCTAGGTCTCTGATTGTTTCACAGTTTTTACCTGCATTTCCCAGAAGCTCCAACTGCAGTTCATTTCCAGGTATAATTTATATTTTTACAATAACATTCCTTGGGCTTTAGGCAGCTTCAGTGGGTTTTTCTTTCCTTGCAGCCAAAAGTCTGGACTTTTAAATAATAGAGCTAAGATGCAACCATTGCTTTCAGACCTCAAATCAAAGCCTGGCCTCGCTCTACTACACCATCCTCTGTTTAGAGGCCCCCCACATTGGAAGAATAAGGGTCCAGTGACAGCAGACAAGTCTTTTTAGATCTCTAAAGTTTAAGACACACAACAAATCAATAAAGGAGGAGGCTGGAAACGCAATGACTTCTGGTAGCATGGCAATAAATCTAAACAGTGGGTCATGCTAGTCTAGGACTACCTTTATTAAAATATATTTGCTTGTTTGTAAAAAGGTTATGAAAATGAAAATGCTTATTAAAAGTTACTATTATAATGAAAGTTTACTACAGGAATGTGTACAGTAAAAACTAAAAGCCCTTCCTCTTGTTTTCCCAGACTCCTGCCCGTAGAGATTACCACGGTGCACATTTTAGTATGTGCCCCTCTAGGACTTTTCTATGGATAGACTAGATATGTGCCCATGATGGGGCTATGTTCAGAATCTTCATGCCACTCATACTTGCTTCTTCTTGATTGGTAATCATATCATGGACACTCTGCCATGTGAATACACACAGATTTGCCCAATTCTATTGATATCTATGTGACATATTCCAGGGAATGGGTGCACCAGTTCTCTGTTGGTGGGCATTCGATCATCTCCAAATTTCTGCCATTACATGTCAGACTTCAATGGATAGAAACAATTCTCTTTGAAGTGCTTCATTTGCTTGTTTTAGGCCATATTTCAAAAGCACTATTAGGAAGTTTAAAAATGTAGTCATCCACCCTTAGGATCCTAGGGGCAGGTAAGTATGACAGGTATTCACAGTTTAAGCGTCACCTAAAAACTGGTTTTGGTTGACATGTGTTAAGGTCCCACAATCCTAACCCATTAATCAGAACTCTTCTGGGTTTTGTGTAATTCAGGGGTGGACAGGGTGAATATCCATTGCCATTGCCATTTCTTTTGTTTATCTAAAAAAGATCTTAAAACATTAAAAAATAATAATAACTAGCCCTCAGGGGAAATTTGGGCTTGCTCTCTGAGTAATTCATCCCTGACTGCTGTGAAAACCAACTAATAAGCAAGTATATAATGATCACTTCTGTATCCAGTACAGATACAGGAAAATATCTGCGATATTTTCAGTATGCTTTAAGTAGAACCTGTAGAGCAGGCATGAAGGGACCTACTGTAATCAGATGTTGGCACCAATGTGTTAGGACTTAGTATGTGTGATTTCAGAAGCAGAGTAGATGTACACACCACAGAGAATGTAACAATATTGAGAATATTGGAAAACTCCTGGTAATGTTTTATAAAATATGGGACTTTTCCTTACTAAGCACACAAAATACATCCTGTCAAAATCTGTGTGTTTTATAAATATTTTCTGCCTTCCAAAGCCATGGTAGATAAAGGAATCTTGAAAACTAGAGAAGCAATATGATAGCTATCTCAATACTACTTTATTAAGTGTTGATTGTGTGAAGACTCAATTTTTAAACTTTAGATGATGCCAATACTAATAAAACACAGTCCTTACCTGAAAGGAACCTAAGGTTAATGTTGCATAATAAATAACCAGAGTACACACATCGTTTTTAGCTTAAAAAAGTAGAAAGTATTGTTAAAAGCCAATTCATTTTCATGTCTTTATCAATTCTCCTTTAAAAGTGTAACCAGTTCCGTATGATCCTAAAAGTGCTTTTCTGTGCCCATTTTCACCTGGTCCAAGGAGTTTGTTTTGTTTTGTGGCTGGATGGGTACTTAGGACTAGACATTTATTATGATGAATAATTACAGCTATTGTTTATTGAGGGCTTGCTAGGTAGCCAGCACCATGCTAAAAGCTTTAGGTGGAATTTAAAAATTCTCCCAGCAGGCCCTTGTTGGGAGGTTTTAACAAATGTGGAATCTGACACCTTCTTAGTGGCCAACCCAGGGTCTTAGGCCAGGCCTAACTCCAAATCCCGGGCTGTGTTCCCACTGTGTCCGTGTTTATCCACTTCCAGTCATTCTCATGCCACTTTCGAGATGCTTGCCTTATCTCCATGCCACCAAAATAGTACTTTCTTAATGTCTTTTCTAAATCATCTTACTATTCATACCTGTTACCTATCCTAAGCGTTGGGGTCATAAAAGTTTGGAGGTTAGTGTACTAGTTACATATTTTCTCCTGTAGGTAATCAAATAAATAGATGAGCATTGAAATAAAAAAGCTTGCCCGTGTGTCACCTGTAATTATTTGATTTTATTACCAGTGGTACACGCACCACACTTGGGGAAACTCTCGCCCATGTGATACCATTTTCAGGTTTTTCTTCTTTGTATCATTATATTTTCTCTGGATACATGTTCTTTAGAGATATTCACCTCCTTGTAAAGAAAGGAGGTGTGTAAATCAGATTTGCATTTCAATCACCATGAAAACAAATTTGTGCATGGAGGAGGCACTCAGTCCACAGAGGCTAATCTCGCACAAACTGAATATAACAGGAAATACGTTTTTTGAGATAATCCTAACAAATATAACTTGACAATTAAAGTTGTCAGCTGTCTGAAGATACCAGAATTTGCCCTTGGCAACAAAGTCTTGCCATGTAGGATATTTTGTCATTCAATTATTCTGGCTTTCTTTAAAAAGGTAACTTGAAAATAAAAAATAATAGGAGAAAAGGCTTATATTTCACCATTTGGACTATTAAAGCATGCCATTTAGTCTAGTCCATTCC
>NW_016804853.1:1836361-1915021 GCF_001698545.2 Rhinopithecus bieti
TTAAAGCATGCCATTTAGTCTAGTTCATTCCATTATTATTAACATTAGCATTATGGAAAGTCAACAGAATATATTGTTCTAAAAATGTTTAAGGGTTTTATTCATTTTGAGTAATCAGAGTCATGCATGTTACAGAGCAATATATCTAATCAAAAGAGGCAATTGCTCTAGAGAGGTTATTACTGGGCTGCTTATAATCAAACCATTTTTTGGCTTTATAACTTACATAGAAGAGATTAGTTGGGAAAATAATAATATATAAAGCTGCCCTTTCAGAAAATTAATTTCTCGGACCATGCAAAAGACAAAAATTAAAATTAACTGAAGAAGGGCCCAGAAAAAAAATTTATAATATTCTGGACTTCTCCCAATTAGGACAAAGTCCTCATTGCTTATTCTGAACAAGGAAGCCCATTAATTTGTACAATGCAGGTGGAATATAAAACATTAATTTCCTTTGGTTGCTGGAACTTTAGAAAAGTGCAAAAACCTTCATGAATTGTCTCAACGTCCCAAGAGATAGATAATTATTATTAAGTTTATTTTCTCCATAATTTGGAAATTGAAGCAAAATGTTAAATTGCTTGGTTCTATTTTCAAATTTTCTGCTTCGGCTCTGACTAAGGCAGGTGGGCAGTATCTGAATTCAAGACCTGGGACCTTGCAGCTCAGGACCTCAAGGCATCAAAAATAATGGCATAGTATCTCCAGGAGGTATCAGGAGCAATGTGGGAGGACTGCACAGCTCTGTGCTCAGTGTACCCAGTTTTGTGCTTTGGAGAAAGGACAAGAAGAACTGGTCTCCTTCCAAAATGAGCCTATTTCCAAAGAGAGTACAGCATAACGGTACAGATATAACCTTGCTGTATGCCTGGCAGTACATACATTTGTCTTGGAGAGAGAAGTAGTAGTTGGAAAACTTAAGATAAAAGATCTGGGGGTGGCGCTGGCTTCTGATGTGTTGATGTCAAGGCAAGTGTTTTCTGCACCATGACTTCATGTTAGTCCTATACTGGAGAATGCTTTTTTTTTTTTTTTTTTGGTGAGGGTGTAGGGCACCAGGAGAGCCTCCTGGGCATTATGAATGTGTGGTAACAGACCGGAGAACAGACCGTGTTCTTTCTTTTGAATTCTGAATTCGTGATTGGACATTTAAACAATACCTAAGGCATTTCCTTGTAAGAGGATGTTTTATAATGAAACAAACCCTATACTTAGAGACATGAAGACGGCATCAAGAAATGGAAGGTTATTTTTATTGTTTGTTTGTTTCATGGAGGAAATCATGGAATACAGTGAAGCTTTTTCTTTCCATTTGAGCAGACTAAAGTGAACCAATCTGAGACCTGGATTTCAGTTTTCTATTGCTATTTCATGTGAAAATATGTTATACTGGTTAGGCAGGTGAATTCTGGAGTCAGCAACTTGGGTTAGACTCTTGGCCTGCCACCTTTTAGTTGTATAGAATCATGGGCAAGTTCATTCACTTCTTAAACCTTCAGTTTCATCATCTGTAAAATGAGAATAATAATCTTACCTGCTTCACAGATAAAGATGAAATAAGTATAAGATATTCTGTAAATTTTATCTATTATTAATGCTGTCATTAGACTTGGTGTCCAGTGAAACAGAATTTCCAGCTCATCACAATTAACAGTGGCAAGAGAGAAAGTGGGGGAGAAATAGAAAATTGTCCCTGCCTGTCATGAGTAAGGAAAAAGGAATGCTACCTACTTTTACATCAGCGGCTCTGTTGCTTAGTGATTTACAGTGGGCGACAAAAATACATTGTTGGAACATGTTTTGCCAACCTGGGAATTAATCTTTTCACAATCCACAAGGAGGGTGAGTTTTATACACGTTCACTCCAACCAGCAGATGATTCACCTTCTGATCTAACAGGATGGTCCACTTCTAGGATATAATGGAAAAGTGGCAATGCATTTGACCAACAAGATAACAAATGCACAGAACTTAGCACAGTGCCAGGCGTTAAGGAAGTACTAAGGAAATGTTTGTTCCTTTTCTTTCCTCCCTCTTGTTTCTTGTTTGAACCCTTGATAAAGTCATATCATATACTCCTCTGTTCCTATCTGGAAATCATTTTCTCACAGTAGTTCTACACATTGTGAGTTTCTTTGAGGGCATCACATCATGTTGTATTAATTAATTATACAACCTCCCATCCTCAACCTCTTAGCATGGAGCTTGCATGCAACAGGTGCTCAAAAAATGTTAATTGTATGGTTGAAAGTCAGTAAATGTTGTTAGGGTTGGAGAATTACTTCCTTTGTTCACTATTACGTTTCATTAAAAGAATATAATTTTCTTGTTTGGGAAAGACTGTCTGAAGATTTTTCAAAGGGGGCCTATTTTGGTGGCATTGCAAAACTTGATAGAACGGCTTTGCATGTTAGGCCACCACACATATTCCTCCTGGCACCTTATTGTGTTGTTTTCCCACTTTTGAGTAAATTTTGGTCCATCAAATGGCTAGTAGTTTTGCTAGAACAACTCTTGACTTGATTGCAAATTAAAACTCTTGAAGGGGTAGTTCACTCCAATGATTTCTCCATGACTGTATCATCAGTGGGGATTTGTAATTATAACCACTGCTCCAAATTTCCGTGAGCACTTTGAAATGATTAGAATGACCATTCATCGAGAAGACAATATATAATTATTTTCTTTTGATCTTTTAGCAGCTTTTTGCAAGGAGAACAAGAAGAAGGAATAAATTGCCCCTGTGTCCGTTTGGATAGGAGCCCATTTCAGGGAGATTTGGGAGTTGTGGCTCCAACTTTGGCTCTTATTTTAGCTATTTAGGAGCATTTCCACTTGAGTCATTGAAGGGCTTTTAGAGAGTTAAAGCATTCCAGCAGCTATGAATTCTTAATAAAATACAAAATTTGACTCTTAGTTTGAGGTATTATTATTCATGCTGGGAAATGAGAGTGAATAGTGAGGAAGAAGCAGAACAAAAATGTTTTGGAAGGTTAAAATTGCAGTTCTTTCTCTTCCATCCCTTTCTCCCTCTCTCTCACTCTCTCTGTTTCCTTCCTCTTTCAACCTCCCCCAAAATTCAGTAAAGCAGCTGGGAGAGGGGGCACATGGACAGCATTACCCAAAGCATGGTCCATTTATGACCCTCGTTATCAGAATCAGATGAGGTGGCCATTAAACCTTCCGATTTCTGAGCATGACAGCAAAACTACTGACTCAGAAGAATCTCCACGCTAGTGAATTTTTAACAAGAACCCCATTTTGTGTCCCTAAATTTTATGAATTATTTTTTGGGTTGTATACTGGGATTCAGGGAAGCAAAATCAAACCCAATATGTTTTCAGTCTTTTCTCAGGTCTTTACTATTTTATTTTACAAGTCATTTATAAAACCTCATTTTAAAAGATGTTATTTCTCCTCTTGTAAAATATGAAGGACTGTGGTTTGCAGTTTTGTGGCAGTCCAGAAGCAACAGGGTAGGTGCTTGCTGGGCTGCCATTGACATCTGCCGTGGATAAATTGATGCAGTGAAGCAACAACCTACTGAGAAAAACTGAGCATCATCTTAAGTCTTCTTTACGAACAGCAGTGTCCCCATGGTACCTCGGCAACTGAGATCAGATGTGACTTCATGGAGGAGATGGCCCATTCCTCCATCCTTAATGGATAAAATGGGCTTTATATAGCATGTAAATCATACTAGCTCTCTCTAAAATCATATTGATGTAACCAAATTTAGTACTAATCTCCTTTTAAATATGTTTTTAAAAGCAGCAAGGGAATTCAAATCCAGATGCCAAAATCAATTCCTGTCATTCCACAGGACTGTTAAAAGGTTTCATTCCAAAATCATATTTCTTTTTATTGAAGTCTGACATTTGAGGCTATGAAATTGTTTACTCTTGATTTTTCAAAAATCGGTTTACTGGCATGTTTTGACGGATGCTGTATAATCATATCCTCTATCACCAGGTATTGTTCACGCCTTTCAAATTTGATTTTGATCTACTTTGCGTACATAAATATCAAATAAAAGCCAGTCATATTGCAATAAAACTTCAGTCCCATATGCAGGACAACTTTCTAGTTCTCACTACTGGTTCCCTGTTGGCAACAGCACAGCAAAAGGTGACCACAAAAAGTGGATTGGAGGTGAAAATGCTTGACAGTGAGAAAGAAGGTCACCAGAGTGGTCACTCATTTGTCTCAGGGGAATGCCAGAAAAGAGGAGAAGAATGCCAGGGAGCCAGATACTACAATGTTACGTGGCCTTAAGGAATCTAGAAAATATTAATGATATGAAAAGAAAAGAAAGAGGGTGATATAATTGAGTGGTGTGGGCTTCAATGGATGGAAGGCAGAAAGGCTGCCCAGAGATGTTCATGGCCTGAAACCCAGAACCTGGGAATATGTTACACAACTGGCAAAACGAACCTTGCAGATGGGATGACGGTTCAGGGGCTTAGAATAAGTTTAGCCTGGATTATCCAGGTGGGTTCAATTAGTCATACAAAAATCCTTAAAAGCAGAGAACTTTCTGCAGCTGGAAACAGCAAAGATGAGGCAGATGGGAAATGTTGGAGAGATTCAAGGTGGGAGAGAAGGATTTGACCCACTGTTTCTGACTCTAAAGATGAAGGAGGCCACAAGCCAGGGAATGTGGAGGTCTCTGGAAGCTGAGAATGACCCCTGGCCATCAGCCAGCCAGAAAACAAGGACTTCAGTTCTATAGCCACATTGAATAAGTTCTGCCAATGACCTAAATGAGCCTGGAAGCAGAATCTCCTCCATGCTGAGACTTTAATTTTGGGCTTGTCAGGCCTAAAGCAGATAAACCAATCTGACACCCCTATCCCACCACTAACAAGGACGTCTGGGCTACAGAGCTGTGTGGTAATACATGAGTGCTGTCGTGAGTTGCTAAATTGTGGTTAATCTGTTATTGCAGCAATAGAAACCATACAAAAGACAACGAGGTTGTTGCAGGAGAGCTGATGAACTCAAAGCTGGAATGACTGGGGAGACAGCACTGTGAAGCCTCTGCACTTGCAGTACGGAAGTTCCAATCCCAGCTCTGACACTTAGTTATGTGATGGCACTAAGGAGACCCCACTTTGATAAAGCTTGATTTCCTCCACAACCTGGAAGTAATAACAGTATCTCCCTCGCCAGCTGTGATGAGGCTTTAATGAGGTAATGGACGTGCACGTGCCTAACAGTGTCTAACAGGCACAGAGTTGCCGCTTTAGTATGTTTTATTGAAACGCCACACAGTAGTCTCTTGTCCCTAAAATCCAAGCCAGTGAGCAGACTTTACTTGAGAGGAGTTATGGAGTAGCATCGTCAAGAGGAAAGCCAAGTTCCAAACAAGGCCTGGAGATGGAGAAAGTGCACTCAGAAAAGGGTATGGGGCAAGTGTGAACCAAGCGCGAATCACAGCAGCCTTCTTGGTGGTGAATATGCATAACGATCGCCCAGAGATCTGCGCACAGGGCAGATTCGGACTCTGCAGGTGGGATGGCGCCTGAGACTCTGCCTTTCCTACAAGTTTCCAAGTGGTGCGGGTGCTGCTGGTCCACGGACCGCAGTTTCAGTAGCAAGGAATCAGTATGTGAGAGAAGCGGCACTGTCTCTTGTGATGTGGCTGGATGATGAGAAGAGAGGAAAGGAAGGGAGAACAAGCAGGAGAGACCTTCGTGTGGCCATCGGAAGCAGGTCTGAATGAGCAGGCTCCACTCATCTACCTTCTGCCGAGAGGGCCTCGCTTGTTGGTGAAGCCTGTTCCCAGGGGCGGGAGTGGCCCACTTGAGCCCAAGAACGAGGGCCTGCGTGTGGTCAGCAATGCCAGATAGAGCAATTCTGAGGCTTTGTGCTTCCTTGTGGCTTCCGTTCTCAGAAAGCCCTTGCAGCAGGTCCTGTGGAAAGGTCAAACCCAGCTGGCTTCTCCGTGCCGCAGAGTTGAGGTGGACATCGGAGCCCAGACAGGTAGGACACTTTTGATAGTCTTACAAATAAAGGCCTTGGCGATGTACGACTGAAGCCTCCCTTTATTCCTTTCCAATTTTTCATTTTCAAAGTGCCTTCACGTCTCTAATACCCCCTTCTCACCGGCCTTTAAAAAATTAAACTATAAAGGTGTTCACATGCAAACTATAGATATGATGCTTTGCATTCTCTTCTGAAATTAAATAGGTAAGCACATCTGCTGTCCCTGAGGCCTTAGAACACCGGGTATGGAATCTTTTCTCCTCCCTCTTTTTGTCATCTTTTGATAAGGGAGTGTTGTGCTGGCTACAAACTCAGAGGATAAACTTTATGGGGAAGGATCTTGAGCTCTGCAGGTGTGCCATGGCCTCCAGTCTGAAAAACCAGAATCCAATCTCAAATGCCGGGTTTAGAGACAGGTGCCTGGGACTCTGGCCTGAGGAATGTGTATGGTTCTAGCAACAGTGCTGGGTGTACCTAGCAGGTGCTGGGTACTGTCTGGAGCTGAGGCGGGGTCTGAGGAAAGATCAGCTAGACCAGAAAAATGACCTCTGCTTTCAGGGACAGTACCATCCAGTTGGAAGGGTGAAGAGCAAACACCTGGAAGTGATTTAGGGATGTTGACCAGGGTTGTTGTCATTTGAAAATAGATGATAGCAGAAAAAAGAGAAGGAGATGCAAAGGTATGAGAAGAGTGGAGTGGCTTCCTTGTTAAAGTGGCTTATGTCTCTGGTTTTACAGATAGTTTTTATTCAGGTAATATTGGCCGTATTTTCTATTTTTCTCTGTGGGGTTTCCCAGTCTTTATTTGTATCTATACCAGTTGGTCTCATGGCGGTCTCATGCATCTATTCTGTTTTTAAAATTTTAATATGACATCATTTTTATGACACTTCAGTCTCTGCATCACTTCTAATTATTTTACTATATTCTATTATGTAATTATGTAAACTCTTTGCCTTTTACTTAAATTACTCATTATTTTGATTATACAATACTGTTGCAATGAACATCTTTTTTATTTGGGCATTTTTCTTTCTTTTAGTTATTCAGATAAATTCCCCAGCATTGAATTACTGGATCCAAGGGAGTGATGTTTTTAAGGATATAAAATCACATTTCTAAAGAATTGATCTAATAAAAAAAAAGTGCTGCTAGTAATATACCTATTTTCCCTGTTTACTCAGTTTGAGTTATAGAATTAAATCATACTTCTCTGCTATTGTTTTGATATAAATAATATTGGCTAAACATTTCATTATGTCATTCTTCTATTCGCATTTTCTCTTGAAAGGATGTCTGTTCATAGCCTTTCTGCATTTATCTGTTAGAGTCTTGGTGATGTGTATTTTTAAAGCTGCACTTATTCATTTGGTATAAATTCGGTGCCTGCTCTAGGTTAGGAACAGTACTAGATGCCGGAGACACACCAGGGGAGAGCATCCCTGTTTTATTTGTTAATCCCTTGCCCCTCTCCTATCCAAATTCATTTTCTTAATATTAATAGCCTCACTTGTTAGGGTTTCTTCCTCTTTCTCAAATGAATTTTAGAATCGTAATAAATGCTATTTCAAAAAGGACTTTATACATGCTAAACATACACATACATACATATATATCTAGGATGTTGCTTCTCTTTCCTGAAGACAGATTTTGATTGATATCACAATATATCTGTATGCCTCAATTTATCCAAAACTTCTTTTATATGTTTTTTATATATTGCCAAATTATATGGTGGTTTTGTTTTTAGTTTTTGGAGAAAATTCTATAAATATATTATTTTCCATAATGGATCTACCAATTTACATTTCCACCAACTGTGGGCAATGGTTGCTTCTAGCATTTTGTCAGTGATGTTTTGCTTTTCAAATATTAAAATAGTATCATCTGTGATTGACTTTTTTTTCCTCCCTCTACATACACTTTTTATTTTATATCTTATTGTATTAGTTAGAACTTGTGACATAAGGTAGATGGCAGAGGTAATGTATGTCTTGGTCCTATTTTTGATCCCCAAAATAGGATCAAAACTGGTAAAATTGGTACCATAAGTGGGGCTTTGCTATATTTTCTCTGGGTGACTCTTGGTTTGAAATGTTCTATCTAATATGTATCTTTTTATTTCTAGTTTACAATACTTTATTGAGAATAGATACTACAGTGTCACAACTCTTTCAGTAATATTTTAAATAAGTCCTTAAGGCTTCTAGAAATTTAACATTGATATACGGTCATGTGCTGCATAATTATGTTTTGGTCAACAATGGACTGCATATATGGATGTATAACTGTGGTTCTGTAGATTACAATGGAGCTAAAAAAAATTCCTATTACCTAGTGATCTCTTAGCTTTCATAACATCATAGTGCAATGCATTATGCATTTGTGTTAGTGGTGATGCTGGTGTAAACAAACTTGTGATGCCAGTCATATAAAAGCCTAGCCCATACAATTATGTATATAGCACATGATACTTGATAATAATAAATGATTATGTTACTGGTTTATGTATTTACCATACTGTTACTGTTATTTTAGCATGTACTCCTTCTCCTTACATAAAAAATAATTTTAAAACAGCCTCAGGCCGGTCCTTTGGAGGTATTCCAGATGAAGGCGTTGTTATCCTAGGAGATGACAGCTCCATGCATGTTATTGCTTCTGAAGAACTTCCAGTGGGACAAAATGTGGAGATGGAAGACAGGGATATTGATTATTCTGATCCTGTGAAGGCCTAGGCTAATGTGTGTTTGTTTTTAACAAAGTTTGAAAAGTTAAAACTGAAAAAATAGCGTGTAGAATAAGGTTATAAAGAAAGAAAATATTTTTGTACAGCTATGTAATGTACGTTTTAAGCTGTTATTACACAAGAGTCAAAAAGTTAAAATATTATAAATTTATAAGCTTTGTTATAAGGTAATCATATTACAGTCAGCTAAAGTTAATTTGTTATTGAAAGGATTTAAAAATAAATTTAGTGTAGCCTAAGTGTACAGTGTTTAGAAAGTTTACAGTAATGCATAGTAATGTCCTAGGCTTTCACACTTACTCACCATTCCCTTATACCCAGAACAACTTCCAGTCCTGTAAACTCCATTCATGGTACAGTTGTACCGTATTTTATCTCTTATGCAGTATTTTTACTGTACCTTTCCTATGTCTAAATGCACAAATACTTACCATTGTGTTACGATTGCTGATAGTATTCAGGACAGTAACATGTTGTACAGGTTTGTAGCCCAGGAGCCACAGGCTATACCGTAGTAGCCTAGGTATGTAGTAAGCTATACCATCTAGGTTTGTGGAAATACTCTATGATGTTACTATTTTGTAGTGCTAAATTCTATTTTCAGGCATTTTACTAGTGACTCGTAGATATGAATACATCAGAGCAGTGTAGTTTTTGTGTTATCACGTTTTAGAGAAAACATGAAAAACCTGTGGGTGGGATACCACCTTCCTGATGGTTTTCCTCTCCTGGGTTAACAAATGAAACTGTGTGACTGTCTTAGGCAGCAAGTAACAGTAGTCCTTCCCCAACTGGTGTCAGCCGACTGCTGTCAAAGAGGGAAGAAAACTTAAGTCTGCAAATTTTCTTGTTAAAACTGCTTCTTTTCTTTAAAATGTGCTTGGATTTTTAGAAACTTCCGGTAGAGGAAAGAATCATGCCTCTCAGTTTTGCTGCCCCGGGGTGGAAATAAAAGACATTAGACAACCCCCTATCCCTTTTTCTAGGTTTTCCCTCACTTCCCCCTGAGGGTGATGAATATGTTCACTTTCCTGATCATGGTGGTGACTTCATGGGTGAATGCATATTTTAAAATACATCAAACGATACACATTGCCTATGTGCAGTCTAGTGTATGTCAATTAGACTTCAATCAAGCTGTTAAAATAACCTTGGTTTTTAAGGGAAGAAGTCATGTGGGCTGAAAAGGGAAAAGGGCAGTCTATGTGGGAGACAAGGGGACTCCAGGTGGGAGGGTGTATTAACAAAACCTTTTAAAACATTTCAATGACTCTTCATTCTCTTACAAGAAATCATATCTGTATGGTCCATTTTCTATGTAATATTTCTTGTGAGATATTAAGCATATGTTTCATTCAATTTGAGGTTTGTTTTAGGGGTTAGAGTGTAAAATGGAACTCTTACAGGAGATATTTTGTGTAAATGATTCTTATGCTGCTGTAATGCAGAGCAAAATGACAGTAAAAGCACAGCTAAGTAAAATCTATATTAATACTTTTATATATTCATTACTGTAGATGTTTTTATCAGTTTTAAGACTGAATCACACAGTTACTGACCAATTGCATGCTATAATCCTCAGGAATGCAATGTATGAGTGAATTTATTAAAGTACTCCTATGGGTTTAAGTGATTTAATGAAAACGAACTTTTAAGGAAAAGATGGCAGGTAATGAATATGAGATACTTCCCACCTGCTTCTGATATATAACCCAGTGGTAGTTCTATTCACTTAATGCTAAAGATGGATCACTATAACCACGCCAGAAAGGAACTTTAGCTGAATTTTGTGAATGGCAATCAAAGCAGGCCAAGGTCACTTGAAATTACTCTCAAAGATTATCTTGTCTAAAGTGAAATTTTAAAATGGGGAGGGATTTGGATATTTTAAAAAGGAGAGGCTTGTGAATACAATGAGGTTAGGCTATAAGAAAGCTCTAGGGGACTAATCTACTTGTTTATTCAAATAAAGTGAAAATTCTTAATTTTGTCTTTGTTTATAATGCTACTGCTCAAAAGGTGGATTTGGTGCATTCCGTTTGTATGTCCTGGGGTTTATTGTTTTGGACGCTTCTACTTGTATAATTTCATGCCTCCAAGTCATGGAAACATAGTGGCTAAGGAAGGACCTCAATTATCCTGTCCTGTTGTGGATTATGGCAAAATGTATTCATTCAACCGACAAATAGTTCAGTGCTTACAGTGTCCCAGGCACCAAACTAGTAACTGGTGAGGCAACTGTGTGCAAGAAAGACAAGGTGCATACCCTCAAGGTTATAATTCTACCTGGGCAGATGGATGTTAGACATTAAGAAATTGATAAGGATAAATGCCATGAAGGACATAAAAAGAGGAGTGTGATGGGACTACTGGAGGGAAGAAAATCTTCCTCCCAAGAGCTAGGAGGGTCCTGAGATGGCGAGAGCCTCACCTCCACCTCTCAACCTGGGCATCAACTTTAAATGGATTGCCAGCAAGAACAAAAGCCATGGGTCTGGACCCCCTCTCCCACAGGGTGACATCCTAAAGCAGTGGTTCTCAAACTTGGTTGAATTTGGCAATCACTTAGGGAGTTTGGAAAAGAATAACTGATACCTGATTCTCGCCCCCAGGGGTTCATGTTTAATTGCTATGGAGAGCTGCCTGAAGAAGTTGAAAAGCTCTCCAGGTGTCGTTCACGTACAGCACGGTTGCAGAACTCTCAAGCAGTGGTTCTCAAAATTCCCTGGGTGCCTAAATCACCTGGAGGGCTTGTTAAGACACTGATTTCTGAACCTACCACCAGTGTTCTTGAATCAGTACATCTGGGGATTGGGGGTTGGGGTTGAGAATTTACCCTTCTAACAAGCTCTCAGGTGACGCTGCTGCTGGCCCAACGACCACATTTTGAGAACTATTCTATGATCCTTTACTATGTACTTAATCTGCACATCGAAATAGCATTTTAAGTGTTCCGTTAGTAAAAATGTGGTTTTATACTTCTCCCAGGTTAATGGGAAAAATGTTCTAGTGAATCTACAGATTTGGGGAAATTGAGCCAAATTAAAGCAAATTAAATATTACCCAACATAATCGATGTCCAGACAATTTCTATTGCATGTGGTAGATCAAGTCTTTCAAGAGCCCCAATTATGTAATTATGTGGGAACAGCTGAAAAAAAAATTTGTTATTGTATCATCATACCTCGGAGATATCACAGAGTTGCTTCTAGACTACTACAATAAAGCCAATATTACCATAAAATGAGTCATGTGAATTTTGGTTTCCCAGCATACATAAAAGTTATGTTTATACTATGTTGCCTATTAAGTGTGCAGTAGCATTATGTCTAAAGTAACAATGTACATATCTTAATTAAAAATACCTGTTGCTAAAAAAATCTTCTGAGTCCTCAGCAAGTCATAATCTTTTGACTGGTGGAGGGTCTTGCCTCCATGTTGATGACTGCTGACTGATCAGGGTGGAGGTTGCTGGAGGTTGGGGTGGGTGTGGCAATTTCTTAAAATAAGACAACACTGAAGTTTACTGCACCAGTGGGCTCTTTTCACAGAAGAGTTCTCGGTAGCATGTGATGCTGCTGGAGAGCGTTTAACCCACAGTAGAAGTTTTATCAAAATTGGAGTCAATCCTCTCAAATCCTGCCACTATTAACTAAATTTGTGTAATGTTCTAGTTTGTTGTCATTTCAACAACATTCACAGCATCTTCAGCAGGAGTAGTTTTGCACCTCAAGAAACCACTTTCTTTGCTCATTCATAAGAAGCCAGTCTTCATTCAAGTTTTATTCTGACATTATAGCAATTTAGTCACATCTTCAGTCTCTGCTTCCAGTTTTAGTTCTTTTTATTTCCACCACATCTGCAATTACTTCCTCCACTGAAGTCTCAAACCTCTTGAAGTCATCTATGAGGATTAGAATCTATTTCTTTCAAACTCCTGTTAATGCTGATATTTTGACCTACTCTCATGAATCACGAATGTTGTTAATGGCATCTAGAGTGGTGAATCCTTTCCAGAAGGTTTTCAGTTTACTTTGCAGAGATTCATCAGGGGAATCACTATGTATGGCAGCTATTGCTTATGAAATGTATGTCTTAAATATCAAGACTTTAAAATTGAAATTACTCCTTGATCCATAGATTGCAGAATGGATGTTGTGTTAGCAGGCATGAAAACAACATTCATCACCTAGCACATCTCCATCAGAGCTCTACCGTGACCAGGTACATTGTCAATGAGCAGTGATATTTTGAAAGAAATCTTTTTTTTTTCTGAACAATAAATCTCAATAGTGGGCTTAAAATATTAAGTAAACCATGCCATAAAAAAAGTCTGTCGTCTAGACTTTGTTTTTGCATTTATAGAGCATGGGCAGAGTAGATTTAGCAAATTCTTAAGGGCCCTAGGATTTTTAGAATGGCCAAGGAGCATTGGCCTCAACTTAAAGTCACTGGCTGCATTAGCCCCTAACCAGAAGGTCAGCCTGTTCTTCGAAGCTAGACATTGACTTCTCCTTTCTAGCCATGTGAGTCTCATGTGGCGTCTTCTTCCAGGATAAAGCTGTTTCATCTACATTGAAAATCTGTTGTTTAGTGTAGCTACCTTCATCAATTATCTCAGCTAGATCTTTTGGATAATTTGCTGCAGCTTCTCAATCAGCACTTGCTGCTTTACCTTTCACTTTTATGTTATAGAAACAGCTTATTTCCTTAAACCTCATGAACCAACTTCTGCCAGCTTCCAATTTTTCTTCTGAAGTTTCCTTACCTCTTTCAGCCTTCATAGTTTTGAAGAAAGTTGGAGCCTTGCTGTGGAATAGGCTTTGGCATAAGGACGTGTTGTAATTGGTTTGATCTTATTCTTTCCTAGTTTTTGGTTAAAGTGAGACATGTGACTCTTTCTTTCACTCGCACACATAGGGGCATTTTAAGGTTTTTAATTGGCCCAATTTTAATTTTGTGTGTCTCAGGGAGTAGGGAGAACTGAGGGGAGGGAGAGAAATGGGGGAACAGCTGAACAGTGGAGCAGTGAGTGAGGACATACACAACATTTATCTGTTAAGTTTATTGTCTTATATGAGCGTGATTCATGGCACCCCAAAACAATTAGAATGGTAACTTCAAAGAACGTTGATCACAGATCATCAAAACATATAATAATGAAAACATGAGAAATATTGCAAGAATTACCAAAATGTCACACAGAGTCATGAAGTGAGCACATGCTGTTGGAAAGTGGCATTGATAGGCTTGCTTAATGCAAAGCTGCCACAAAACCTTCAACCTGTTAAAATAAAAGAACACACAACATCTATAAAGTGCAATAAAAAGAAGTAGAATAAAATGAGGTGTGTGTCTCATAAACTTCACTGGCAAGTTTCAGTCTTAAAATCTTGTTGCTATCTTTCTCTGTGCTCCGATAACAGAATATGAGATTGGGTAATTTATAAAGAGCAACAATTTATTTTCTCACCGTTCTTGGTTGAGAAGTCCAAGAGCAAGTTCAGTTGCCTAGTGAGGACTACATCCTCTAGAGGGGAGGATCCCTATGTCCTTACATGGCAGGGATGGATGGGCAAGAGACAGAACACTGCAAGAGACTTTTTTTTTTTTTTTAGACGGAGTCTTGCTCTGTCACCCAGGCTGGAGTGCAGTGGTGCGATCTCGGCTCACTGCAACCTCCGCCTCCTAGGTTCAAGTGATTCTCCTGCCTCAGCCTCTTGAGTAGCTGGGATCACAGGCATCCACCACCATGCCAGGCTAATTTTTGTATTTTTAGTAGAGACGGGTTTTACCATGTTGGTCAGGCTGATCTTGAACACCTGACCTTGTGATCCACCCGCCTCGGCCTCCCAAAGTGCTGGGATTACAGGCGTGAGCCACCACACCTAGCCAAGAGACCTCTTTTATAAGGACCTTAATCCCATTAACAAGGGAGAAGCCCTCATGACCTCAGTATCTCTTCATGTGCCCACCTCTTAAAACTATCACATTGGCAACACCAGAATTTGGGGGGAGGGCACACGTTCAAATCATAGCAATTACTGATGAGAGATGCCCCCAAAAGCTGTCCATAAGTGGTCAAGCACAATATCTTCAGGTTCTGGTAGCCATTTTATGTGTAATTTCAAGAGGTAGATTGAAGGTGTCTCTACTGTCATCAACCTCTGTTGACTCAAAGGAATTGTTCAATGAAGAAAGATGGTAAAGGGTAGAAGCCTCATTTTACCAGGAATGCTACAAATTTTTTACAAATTCATGTTAAGGATTTGGTTCATGCAGTAAGAATACATGTCAAACTAGATTGTGGGTATCAAGAAATCCAAAGGGGCCACTTGGGGGAAATACCTGTAGTCTGTCACTGCCATCGTTATCAGCCTAATCTGTCTTCAAGGAACTGGCTTGTCTTGTTCACTGTGATATGCTGTTGGGGCTAAAGCCACTGGCTGCCTTGAACTCTAAAGTGTATTTTCTAATCAGTCACTGCATATTAACTTGCTGGTTCTTTGGGTTTGCACATGTTCTTCCTCATACACACACTCACAAGAACAAAAAAAAGTAGGCCGGCCTCACAAGCAATTGCAACAAAATCAAAAATTGACAAGTAGGACCTAATTGAACTAAGGAGCTTCTGCACATCAGAAGAAACTATCAACATAATAAGGAGAAAACCTACAGGATGGGAGAAGATATTCGCAAACTATGCATCCAACAAGGGACCAATATCCAGAATCTATAAGGAACACAACAACTGAACAAGCACACAACAAATAGCCCCTTTAAAAATTAATAAAATACATGAACAGGCACTTCTCAAAAGAAGACGTACAATCTGCCAATAAACATGGAAAAATGCCCCACGTCACTAATCATCAAGGAAATGCAAATCAAAACTACAATGAGATACCATCTCACATCAGTCAGAATAGCTATCATTAAAAAGTCAAACAGCAGATACTGGTGAGGCTGAGGAGAAAAGGGAATGTTTATACACTGTTGATGGTAGTGTTCAGCCACGTAGAAAGCAGTTTGCAGATTTCTCAAAGAACTTAGAACTACTCTTTGACCCAGCAATCCCGTTACTGAGTATATATCCAAAATAAAATAAGTTGCTTTACCAAAAACACACATGCATTTGCATGCTCATCACAGCAATATTCACAGTAGTAAAGACATGCTATCAACCTAGATGCCCATCAGTGGTGGACTGGGTAAAGAAAATGTGCTGCCTATACACATAGAATATTACATAGCCATGAAAATCAACACTATGTCCTTTGAAGCAACATGAAGACAGTTGGAGGCCATTATTCTGAGCAAATTAACATGGGAACAGAAAACCAAATACTGCATGTTCTCACTTGTAAGTGAGAGCTAAACATTGTGTACTCATGGACATAAAGATGGAAACAATAGAAACTGGGAAATATTAGAGCAGGGAGGGAGGAGGAAGGGTAAGGGCTGAAAAACTATACGGTACTGTGTTCAGTACCAGGGTGACAAGATCAGTTGTACTCCAAACCTGAGAATCTTGCAATACACTCAGGTAACAAACCTGCACATGTAACTCCTGAACCTAAAAAGTTAAAATTATTAAACAGAAAAGTGAGCTGGCATGGAAAACAGTATTTTGACAATTGTGCAAGAATTTGACTAAGCCTTGCAAGGCAACATACCAGAGTGATTTTTATTGTCCGACTTCATAAGAAATGACACATTTATTTCTCTAAACCAGTTTTCAATTCCTCCGAGTGCCTAGTTTGCCTGGCTATTGGGAAATTTAGTCTCAGTCATGATTGAGGCTCCATGTCTCATGATTGAGGCTCCATGTCTCTTGATTGAGGCTCCATGTCTCATGATTGAGGCTCCATGTCTCCTGATTGAGGCTACATGTCTCTTGGAGCTCTAAAGGTCCCCAAATCTTCTATTTTCCACCTTGGAGAGTCCTTCTGGTATCAGTTATTCTTTATAAGCCTCTATTCCTTAACTGTCTTCACCCCATCAAAAAGAAGCCCTTTCGTTTCATGGGGAAATCTTTCTTCCCTCCTCACATCTATCCTCTTTGCCTAGGCATTCAGCTCTTTCTTCTTCTCCTCTGATCCCTTAAAGTTAGCATAATCACACTCAGCATTCCTTTTGTTTTGTTTGTTTGTTTGTTTTGAGAACAAAAGCAAAATGCTGCTTTCACCCAGCAATACACATGCCCCTCAGGGAAAGGGATAAAAATGCTAAACTGTCCTCTTACAGTGGAGCAGAGGAAAAAATACAGAAAGAGCAAAATAACAAATTAATAATTTAAAAGTATCCTATTAGAAGTACAAAAATTCTAAACTGTTGTTCCCCCTGAATCTTCTGGCAAAATCAAACCTCTGATGAACTATGCTATGTGTTTAATTTAACTTTACATACTCTTGGTATTCCAAATTATTTCCTGGGGCACATGTGTTCCAGCTGGAGAAGCAGGGATATAAATCTCATTTGATTCTTCATAACCTATGGGTTGGGAGCCATTATCTCTCTTTTACAGATGGCAAAACTGAGGCTCAAATAATTCAAGACTTACCCTTGGTTACTGATTGATTCATTCAGCAAATCATTTGAGTATCTGTGATGTGCCAGACACTTCTCTAGGGGCTAGGGATACATTTGTGAAGAAGAACAGTCCTGTCCCACTTCTCCTACTGTAATTGGTATGGGACTAGGCAGGGGAGATTAATATCATAAAGTAAATTTAGAAAGAATTTCCGATTATGGCAATAGAAACAGCTAAGACCTTTGAGTTCTCACTGTATTCCCATAACAGATATAATTGCTTAAAACACCTATCATCTAATCTGTGTGAGAACTTTGTCCAGTAGGAAATGTTCCGTTATTTCTGATGAGAAAACTAAGAGAGGTCGAGAGAGGTTAAGAGAGTTGTATACAATAAGCAACAAATTCAAACCCAGACACCCAAGAATAACTGATGTCATGCTATGAAGAAAATGAAAGATCACAAGATAGAGTGTGTGATGGAGGAAAGCTATTTTCATAAGGAGGTTGTCATCATCTCTCTGGAGTTACCCGTGTGTTTAGGCCAAAATGGGTAGGAGACATGTACACATTTAGGAAGAGAGATATTTTCTGTGCAAAGGCCCTGTGGCTGGATAAGACCAGTTTAGAAATTCTTGTCTATTGGAGCCTAAATTCAGTGATCTCTCTGCTTTATAAATGTAAAATCACTAACTGTGGGGCCTCTAGCCAATAAAACCCAAAGCCTTGGTGACAGGAGGACAGCTTTGGCCAACAAAGTTTTTAAACCATTTGCTAAGCATTCAGCTCCAGTAGGTTTTACGATTTTTCATAACAGCCTCATTTTACTCTTAGTTTGGTTAGCCAGCCGAAGGCTCCAGAGCTGTTTAGAAGTTCACATTTTCTCTCAGTTATTACTTTCATAAACATGGGTCAATTCTTACTTTTCGGATCCTTTTCTAGCTCTTAGTTTTGCATCAGAATGATATTTTGGAGGCAGCTATTATTTCTATTGCATTGCTGGAGTTTTTTCTTTTATGAAGTTTGGGGAAAAGATTTTTTTAATTTTCCTGCTTGGACTTACTCTGTTTAGCTTAAGTTGTCAGCAGCTGCCTTTGTGAGAAGTCTTTCAAGTGTACCGATACAATAATGGATGGATGGTCTCCTTTTTCAACTAAAGATTCTTGGTTGGCTATGTTTCTGAAAGCACGGGGATGAGAGATCTCCCAACATGGTTAGATGCTCCCTAAAGTTATTTTCGTTCCAAGACTGAGCATTGGCATCAGAGGACTGGGTCATACCACTTACTAAATTGTCTCTTCCTTAGTTAAACAGAATTACCTATTTCCTGGACATGCCAAGTAATTGAAGTATATTCAATGATTTCTTCATTCAACAGTGTATGATGAGAAGAGCAGTACATAACATCTCTCTGAGCCCTATTGCTAGCTCTGCCTTGAGCCAGCAAGGTGACTATCAATAAATGAACTTGTATTTCTGAATCTCAGTTTCTACATTTGTAAAATGAAACTTAATGTCAAAGGAAGGGTGATATGTATCTGATACTAGTTCTGTTTCTCTGGAGAACCCTGACTAAAAAGATTTTGGTACCAAAAATGATTCTAGAGAATTTTAAAGATGAGTTTTTCTGAATTGATTCTGGTGTTTTTGGAATCGACTCTTTGATTACATTTAAAGATGCCAATGACTCTATTTCCAGTAATACAGAGAGAACTGATATCCCATGGTCTTAACTTTTACAGAGATATACAAAATATTCTTACTCCTAATAATCACTTAAAAGAAGCAAGGAGCTACGTGACCCTATATGGTACTTTTCAATATTTTTGGAAAATAAATGAAACAGTGAAACTGGTTGATTGTTGCTAATGTCACTAGACAAAGTGGTGACAGATAAGGATGAGCTCAGGAATTTGAATTTCCAGTTTAAGTGCTGCATAAAAGACCTAAGATCTTCTATGTGTGTCCTGAAGAAGACTGTTTTCTCCTGTTTCCACAGGGCTGAAATTGCTGAAAATCTAATGCAGAACCTCATCCTGCAACTGGCTTAATTACAGTATAAGTTGAACTCACAGCCTGACAGGGTGTCAACTGTGTAAAGTGAGAGCATTGATGGGAAATAATGGGTTCTTATAAGTTGAAATGGGTACATGTGAGAAGACCCTGATCAAGCTGGGGACATCAAGCCCCTAAATTCTTTACCGGTGCTGTCAAAGACAGAAATTAGCAAGAAAGTGTGTTGGCCGGTTGTATCCAGTACCACTAAGTATAGCAGGGATGTTTTCGAAGGGTCTGTTAAATTGATTGAGAAATCATCAAGAAAAATTTTGAAATAATTTTAAATGGAGTAATGAGGGCAGCATGACAAGGGATTCTCCACCCTAGGCAAAATATCCCTTTCCACCCCCAGCAGAAGTGGCCCTAATCCCAGTTGTATAGCCTTTCTAGCTTGCCTGAGGAGGTTTACCCTACATTGCCTGAAAAAACCGTCTCTCCTCAGGAACTGCCATGCAAAACAATGCTGATTCTCCTCAGGACCTGCCTTTCTTTGCCTCTAGACTTGTAAGTAGACTTAAGTCCCAGCAGGCCCCTAAAAGTGAGATACAATGTGTGACCTACAAGGAGGTATATTCATTCCACTATTTTGCTTCTCTGGAGAATCCTAAGTAATAAACACACTAAAGGCTGGTCCAACCTGGAAGCAAAGCAAGTATAAGGAGCCAGCAGGTGGCCATCCCCCAAGTTCACGTTGTTGCTCAATCCTCTGGTTCCACCACTCTAGTGTCAAGGAATAATCCTTCTAGGGTCATTCTTCTAGGAAGACCACAGCTTTCTATGAGACAAAACAAGACCAAGAGAAGGAGACTCAGAACTCGGGATAATATTTCCCAATGTTGAGAGTCTCCTAGTCCGTAAGTCTTCTCAGATCGAAACAACTCCAAAGCAGAAGTACAACTTTCTAATCTTGCCACAGGAGAACAAGAGAGCAGGGCTGGGCAAACTTAATTGGTTTATTACTCCAACCTCATGAATGAAAGTGCCCCAAAAGACTTTCCCCCACCAAAGCTTATGAGCAAGGAAACACTTTCTCCCCTGGACCCTCTAAAATGAAATACAGCCCTGCTGGCACTTTGGATTTAGCCTGGTGAGATTCATACTAACTTCTGATCTAGAGAACTGTAAGATTATAAACTGTTTCTGCCAAAGCTCTATACCCTAGAAAATACAACCTAATGAATGTCTTTGAAGTTCATTAATCATTGATGGATAGTTGTCCTCCTTAGTGTAGAATAAGTGATGCAAAATAGGAATGGAAAAGAGCTATGTGTTACCATAGAAAACAAATGGGTCCACATGTGATTTCTAAGCCACTGTCTATTTAACAATTTATGAATCTTAGTCTAAGAGTCTAGGGCCCTCAACATGTGAAGGAGTGGGAACTCTGCTCTTTTCTCAGTGGTCAATGTAAGCCTCACAGGGTATTCATCTTTATTTCCTTTAGTTTGTTTCAAGGCAAGGTAAGTTTAACTTCAATGTGCTAGGACAAAATTGAAAGTTAAAGGTCAGATGCATACTAATGTCCTATATTTTAATCTAATCTGAATCAATAGCTTTGCATTAGTCTCAGCATCTAGTATATATAATATATATGTACATATACTATATGGCCTATATATAGTTTGTCCATCTCTGCCTCATCATGTGTGTGTGTATATATATATGTATATATATACACAGGTCCTCAAGACCTGCCTTTCTTTGCTTCTAGACTTGTAAGTAAACTTAAGTCCCAGCAGGCCTCTAAAAGTGAGATACATACACGTATATATGTATGTGTGTATATATATGTATGTGTACATATATACACATAGATATGCACACACATATATACATATACCATTCTTCCAGAATTATAGTTTTTAAACATTCATTTTCTACTTCAAAATCAATAATGACAAGGCATTTGCTGGAAACTCTGGAACATTTTGTTGACTGAAACAAGAAAATGGAAATGCAAATAAAGTTAATTTCAGGTTCAAATATAGTTCATATACTTCTCCTTACCAACAAATTTCCAAAGTCATTGGAAATATTTTGATGAAAGCTTTTAGTGTTCACAAATAATGTTATATCTAAAAGTGCATTTCTCCTGATAATGCTAATATACATATGGCATAAAAATAGGTTGTCTGTAAAGATCTAGCTGAATGTAGCTTTTTTTAAACTCCCATATTTATTCTATTTTTATTGCACTTCTGCCTAGACTGAAATAGGATACATCTGACCTTGACCTGAGACACATCTGTACTGCAAATCCTAGAGTTTCCACAAAGACAATTTGACTAGCTCATGTAAATTAAGGGCCTTTTACTGCCAGTGGTAATGAAGTCTCCCTGTCTAAAAGTCTCCTCGTTCCCTAGAGGGTCCTCTAATCCAATGCGAGTACTACTTTAGTATTATTCTCATAACCCAGGTTGCAACAGATCTACCAGCCATTGCTGGCTTTGCATGTGTAGGAAGGGGTAACAAGCCAAGACACATAGGCAACTTCTACAAGCTGGGAATGGACCTCAGTTGTCAGTCATTAAGAAGATGGAGACCCCAGTCCTACATTGAAAGGAAATGAATTCTGCCTATAACCTAAATGAGCAAGGAAACAGATTCTCCCCTAGACCCTCTAAAATGAAACACAGACCTGACAGCACATTGGTTTTAGCCTGGTGAAAGTCATACCAACTTCTGATCTACAGAACTATGAGATTATAAATTTGTATTGTTTTAAGCCACTAAGTATATGATGTTCTGTTACAGCAGCACAGGAAAACTAATACATCCAGAGAAGGCAAAGTCAAAATACTTGCTTAATGGTTCAGAAAGGAAATGATAGCAATGTAAGTGTGTCAAGACTTCATGTGACATGCAACTAAATTTCCTCTCTTTATTAGAGTTTTGGAAAGTAACAGAGAAGGCGGATTGAAGAACTGATACATGGATGAGATTTTTGACACTAAGCGCCAACCTGTGCTCTGAATTCCACAGACAAAACTGTGCTGATGTACTGTTTCCTTCTGTCCCTTTGGAGCTGGGTAAACATTCCCTTTCTTTGTGTCTACTTAACCCTGCTGAGCCAAACCTAAGTAGTATTTCTTAAATAGTGTCAGCAGCAATTTTGCCTTTGGGAAATAATTCTTTGAAGCTATAGTTTGCTTCTAACAGCATTTCTGGAGAACAGAAGACATCATCATTTAAATTTCACCACTTTCGAGTAGACTCGAAGAGGTTATAAACCCTAGCCCAAAGAATAACAATTCAAGGCAAAATTAGAGCATAAGTTATATATATATATATATTTCATGCTGATTCAAAAGAAAAGTATTCAGGGTTTCTGCAGTTTGTTTTATATTTAACAGAAAAGCTTCATCTGTTACTTCATAGTGCAGGCTGTTATCTGATCACTGGTGCCATTGACATCACTCTGTAGGCATCTTGGTTATTTCTGGAAATAGCAGCAGCAGGAAAGACTGTTGAGCCCTAAAGAGAATTAAGTCTTGGAATGGAAAATTCAGTTCAGTCCTTAGTGACAGGCTTCCTCTCAAAGCTGTTTGAAGATGAAGCTCTCACTTATAAACAACTTGGAATTTTCTCCCACCTTGACTCATTTTCCATGAGAGACTTCAGCTGCACACTCTCTCTAAGGGGATAATCAAACCAACTGCTGGGATCCAAGCTGTCAGTTTGCTCTTCGGAGTATCTGAATGCTGATTGGCTGCCCTCTCCCCGTGAGGGATGCTGATTGGCCCAGGAAGAGTCTGGAATGAAGGAGCATTGTGGTAATTACTCCCCTGCAATGGCAGAACACAGGATGCCTGTGGTCCACGACTCCATATTGTTTGCTGAGGCCTATATTTCAGGACAATATAAAGACAGGTCGTTTCTCTATGCTGTGACAGGCCGACAAAGCAGAGTAATAATTATTTAACAAACATAATGTCCATGAAAAATAGAATATCACAGAATCTGTATGTATATACTATATATGTATGTATATACTAAAACTCAGAAGTTTTCAAGTTCAACCCCAGTGCAAGGAAGAAGGCGCTTCAGGCTATTCCCTGAAGACAAGATTGAACCTCACAGCTGTAGAGACTGACCACCCCTCACGGAAGCCTAGCTACCTTTCAGAAATACTTGCTTAATGGTTCAGAAAGGAAATGATAGCAATGTAAGTGTGTCAAGACTTCATGTGACATGCAACTAAATTTCCTCTCTTTATTAGAGTTTTGGAAAGTAACAGAGAAGGCAGATTGAAGAACTGATACATGGATGAGATTTTTGATACTAAGCGCCAACCTGTGCTCTGAATTCCACAGACAAAACTGTGCTGATGTACTGTTTCCTTCTTCAGAAAGTTGCATTTGTTAGAAATGGAATTTTCATGTTGACCTGAATGTGGATCTTTGTCGTCTTTTCCCTGGTGGTTCTGTAGTCTATGGCCATAGAGAGCAAGCCCAGTTTTGTCTACAGTAGAATTCTCAAGCTCTGCAGGGTTCTTAAATATGATGTTGCTCAAACCAGTCATTTTACAGGCAAGAAAACTAGGGTCAAAGAAGATTCATTGTTTTGCTCACAGTCAGAGCTTTATGGTGGCCATTACAAACCCAAACTGCCTAATGCCCTGAGTTCTTCCCCTCTATACTCGGTCCAAGAAAACACCCCAAGTAGAAGGGCTGTTGTGTTAGAGGGAAAAAGGAGTGTAGGAATGAAAAAATCCTGGGTTCTGATTATGATGTTAGAACTTATTATGTATTGGACTTTGTGTGTTTTCTTAATTTTCTCATTCTCAAGTTTCTTAATTAAGAAAAACAAGACTTCCCCTGAAGAAGAAATGAGGTAATCATTTATAAAGCACCTAATCCAGTGCCTGAATTGGAATAAACATAAACATATTTTGTAGTTCTTATTTGTTAAAATATTTCAGCAAATGTTTTATGGGTTCTTTCTAGATTCTGGGCACTGATACGGATGCTGGCTGTATTGAAGTTAACCAAAACATGTTCAGTCCCTGCCTTCATGAGGAGGGAGAAAATGAACAAATATGCACATTTATCTAAGTCATATTTTAATAAGTACTCTGAAGAAACACAGCGAAGTTTGGGGGATAGAGAGTTAAAAGGTGCTCTTTTCTTTCATTAATTTTAATTTTAAGTTCTGGGGTACATGTGCAGGATGCGCAGGTTTGTTACATAGGTAAACGTGTGCCATGGTGGTTTGCTGCACGTATCAACCCATCACCTAGGTAATAAGCCCAGCTTGCATTAGATATTTTTCCCAATGCTCTCCCTACCCCGACCCCACTCCTGACAGGTCCCAATATGTGTTGCTCCCCTCCCTATGTCCATGTGTTCTCATTGTTCAGCTCCCACTTACAAGTGAGAATATGTGGTGTTTGGTTTTCTGTTCCTGCCTTAGTTTGCTGAGGATAATGGCTTCCAGCTCCATCCATGTTCTTGCACAAGACATGATCTCATTCCTTTTTATGGCTGCATAGTATTCTATGGTGTATATGTACCACATTTTCCTTATTCAGTCTATCATTGATGGGCATTTTTGTTGATTCCATGTATTTGCTACTGTGAATAGTGCTACAGTGAACTGCATACATGTATCTTTGTAATAGAATTATTTATATTTCTTTGGATATATACCCAGTAATGGGATTGCTGGGTCAAATGGTATTTCTGTTTCTAGATCTTTGAGGAATCACCATACTGTGTTCCACAGTGGTTGAACTAATTTACCTCCCCACTGATCATTAGAGAAATGCAAATAGAAACCAGACTGAGATACCATCTCAGGCCAGTGAGAGTGGTGATTATTAAAAAGGCAAGAAACAACAGATGCTGATGAGGTTGCAGACAAAAAGGTTGCTCTTTTCTGTAGAGAGGTCAGGGAAAGCATCTTGGTGAATGGGTATCTGAGGAATCACCTGGATGAGCTCATGTTTTGGACCGCGTGAACATCTGGGAAAGAATATTCTAGGACAAGAGATGTAAAAAGCAGAGATCCTGAGACAAAGGTCCTACTTGAAGCATGTCAGGGTTAACAGGGAGAGCAGTGTGGCTGAGCAGAGAGGGTTGGGGGCATGGTTAGAGATAAGAGAGGGATAGCCAGGGGCTATATCTTGTAGGACACTATGGGTCATGGTAAGAGCTTTGGGTGGTGTTCTTGATGTGACTGGTTCTTTAACTAAATGTGACCTCATATGATGTATGTTTTAAAACACTAGTTGTCAACCCTGCCTGCTCAATGAAATTACAAGGGGATATTTTTTTAAATGACTAGTGTTCAGCTTTATTTCCAGGAAGTTAAATTTAAATGGTCTGGGGTGAGGCTAAGCATCTGTGTGTTATGGAAGTAGTCCTCGAAATTCTAATGGGTAGATAGAAGAAGCATGGTTACAGAAGGTATCAGTGGCTAATAGGATAGGAAATGTATATGATGAGCTAATGAGTTCCATCGTGTGCCGAGATAAGTGCAGCCCCAATGCTAGGTAGAAGTCAGTGCCATCAGATAGCCAGTAGGGGTGAATGAGCCAAGAGAGCTTTCAAGTCTTGATCAAGAATTAGGAAAATCGTCAGCACCCATCAACTCGTCGTTTACATCAGGTATAACTCCCAATGCAATCCCCCCTCCCTCCTCCCTGTGATAGGCCCTGGTGTGTGATGTTCCCCTTCCCGAGTCCAAGTGCTCTCATTGTCATTGTTCAGTTTCCACCTATGAGTGATGAACTGCCGTGTTTGATTTTCTGTTCTTGCGTAGTTTGCTGAGAATGTGGTTTCAAGCTGATCCATGTCCTACCAAGGCAACTCATCCTTTTTTATGGGCTGCATGTATCCATGTGGTATATGTGCACATTTTTTAATCCAGTTCACTTCTGTCACTGATCGGAATTTGGGTTGATTCAAGTCTTTGCTATTGTGAATAGTATGCAATAAACATAGTTGATGTACTCTTATAGCAGACAATGATTTATATCCTTTGGGTTATATACCCAGTTAATGGGATGGCTGGGTCATATGGTTCTTCTAGGTTCTAGATCCTTGAGGATCGGCCTACTGTTTTCCATAATGGTTGAACTAGTTTACAATCCACCAACAGCTGTAAAGTGTTCTATTTCTCCACATCCTGATGGGTGCAAGCACACCACATGGCACAGTATACATATGTAACAAACCTGCACGTTATGCCATGTCAGAAACTTAAACTATAATTAAATAAATAAATAAATAAATAAAAGAATTAGGAAAATCTTAACAAAAGGGATTTTCTTATTCCCTGGCCTTGCCCTGCAGACTTTTTCCTGAGCTGTAATAAGGAAAATGGTAAAAATGACCAGAATACCAGGAAGACAGAATGGATCCATAAGAATGAGCATCTAAAATTCTATTGCTAAAATCGTTTTAACTACAAAGAATTGCCTTGTGCTCCATTCTGTAGTTGATGAAGGTGGTTAATTTAGGTTCCACACTGGTCTTTAGTTAACTCATAACTATGATTTCCAGTGTCTTAAATACTTGTAACAAAGCTTATATGAGTAAGATGTCAGTTACCCTTATATTTTATCCAGTCTGCATTCTTTAACGTATATGTTTTAGCAGTTAAAAATTATGTAGTCAAAAGTGTTGTAATTGCTCATTGATTCCCAACTATGGACAATTTTGCTCTACTTGGTATATCTGGCAATGTCTGGAGACATTTTCGGTTTTTACATATCTGGAATCTAGTGTGTAGAGATTAGAGATGGCCCCAAATGTCAATAGTGACAAGGCCGAGAAGCCCTACTTTTTAAGGTCATTGTTCCCTAGCTTGGGGGATAGGGAAATCCAATTCTACATTTCCTGCTACTTAACTGTGTAATATTCCATAGACAATAAGTCAGTCCTCCGTAAACCCAGAGGAATCCTCATCTGGGAATAAGCTGTTGCATTAAGTGCCTATTGTGTGGTTGTCACTATGCAAAGTTGAAACATAGAAACATTCCTTCCCCTTTAGAAGTGACCTATGAGAGCTATAATCAGCTGTAGCCATGATAATCCTATATAGTAAGCCACATCAAATTTTCTGACTTAAATTATCATCATCCTAACTCATAAATTTGCAGATTGACTGGGGTTCAGCTGATCTAGCCTTGACATGTCTATATTCTAGGTAGGATCCGGTTCTAATGCTTAATGTGATTTTCATCCTTCTTGGGCCACTGGGTAGCCCAAGGGGGGATCTGCTCATGGTAAGGGCAGAAAGTGCAAATGGGTGGGTAGAAGCATTTAATAACCATTAATGCCTGAGCTCAAAACTGCGTCACTGTCCCTTTTACCTACATTCTTTTGATCAAAGCATGCCATGTGGTTAAGACTAGAATCAAAGAGGTGGATTCTGCCTCTGGGGGAAAAATGGAAAATCATGTCAAGGGACATGAACATAGGAAAGGTGAGAATAAGGAACAATAATGCTTCCTATGTCTACCTTCCAACTCTAATATGTAATAGTTCTAAGACTATATTCTTGTCTTCGCATGTTTTAAGATATTCTTTTAAGTTGAATTCAATGGTGCTGCTTCATTTAAAGTTCTTAAGAAATCCAGTTTGGCTTCCAAGATCCACCTAAACTTCCTTCGCTACTGTTTCCATCACTTGGGTGACCTAGACAGTTGGATGTCTCCAACTTTGTTTAGCTTGATGTATTTCTTCCATTATAGACACTTGCTACGGAAAGGGGTAGAACTTGATTGCTGCAGAAGATAATTTATGATACTCTGGCAGTGAAAGAAAATGAAACAGATGGCTGGCATCATCGATGCCTTACAGTGTGTCAGCTGAATGATATGTCAGAAGTTCTTTCTCCTCAGTGGGTAATGGCTTCCTTCCAGCTACTGCTCCTAGAATTTGGGCACTAGCAAACATTGTATATTATAAATTATTCTTTAAAGTACTTTGAAAAACCCGCTAATAATATGATTAGGGACTGGATGCCTTACAAGTTTTATCTACTTGCCTAATTGACAACCCTAAAAATAGGTACTCAGATGTAATTTTAAAATACGTATGGGTGTAAATGTGTGTGTTTATAAATGCATGGAATATCTGTAGAAGAGAATTCATGAATTAGGTAACAGGCATTGTACCAGGGAGAAGCATTTTGTGGCTATCAGTGGAGGGAAGAATAATGTGTTTCACTGGATACTCTTGTACCACATATATTTTGTATCATGAGTATGTAATATGTCTTCAAAATATTTTAATAAAAGGAAGGATGGCACTAGCATTCACATTTTACAATTGAGGGAGCTTACCTACTCAGAGCCTCTAAGCCATATTCCTAGAAAAATGGCAGGGCTGGGATTTGAATGCAGGTCTCTGGAACTCTAA
Organism: Rhinopithecus bieti; assembly: GCF_001698545.2. Lineage (NCBI taxonomy): Eukaryota > Metazoa > Chordata > Mammalia > Primates > Cercopithecidae > Rhinopithecus > Rhinopithecus bieti. The sequence goes on from NW_016804853.1 coordinate 1,865,060, forward strand.
AAACTTACTTTTAGGAAAATTTACTGCAAAATTATGTCTCAGAGTTTTCTGGAAGTAAATAACTGTTAATTAATTGGCCTTACTGTTCAGGAGACAGTCATGTATTTTCATCAATAATGTCTCCATTAGCTTGATCATTAAGTTTCTGCATGCCAGGGGTTCTATTTGATGGGCTCTATGAAGCCCATTAAGCAGGCCAGCTTATCATGATCTCTAGTCTGAACATAGACTTATCAAAGCATAGGAGTGACCACAGTATATTAAGTCATCTACTAAGAGAAGCTGAGAAGTCTAGTTTGCCAACTCTTTCATTTTTATCCTCTTTGCCTATTAAACAACTAGTAATAACATTGTTCATCAATATTGATCACTTGTGTCTTCTAGGAATAATAATTTCCTGAAAAAACTGTTCTAAGCCCAATCAATGTCTGGAGGCTCTATTTTTTCTGACAGTAGAAAATGAGCATCCAGGAACTCAAAAGTAAAATATTAAAGGAGAAAGTTATCCAGAGTTTGTGAACTGATTTTGCACCAAATATCCGTGTAATCCAGTTTTCCCAGGAGCACAATAGGAGATGAGAAATGATTGAGAAGTAAATTAAGCCTTAGAAATGGATGCTATTTATTCTCATGAGAACACTTTCACTGCTTTGGAGCAGGCATTTATAAAGTCAGTTATCCTTCCCAATAGTTGCTGATTGGTTTTTAAGAGGAAACTCTATCAACACTTGAAGCTGTTCTTTGGCCCATTGTAGGTTTGGGGCATTTTGTTGTCATTATTTTTTATTTTAATACATCTATATGGAGAAGAGAGAACATGATACCATGGAAACAAATCCATCATCTGAGAATTAGGCTACTGGGACTTGAGTCCTCTCTCTTCACCCAAGCTGAAGTGTGACCCTAATTAAGTATATCTCCCCTCTTTGGTCCTCAGTTTCCTAGATCTAAGACGAGTCAGACCACATGCTCTCTAAGGTCTCTGATTCCATGTGTGATAATGTTACGAATTTTTTTTTCCAGGACTCAGAAACCAAAGAGCCTCAGTTTCTCACCTGAGGCAGTCTAAATAAAATCATCAAATGGTTCAAGTTTTCTTTGGTGGGATTTTATTTCCCTGCTCTGTGTGTACCATCCCTTTACCTGCTTCCTCCTAGGTATCTATGACAAAGGTTCTTTATATCAGCATGCTACCAGCTAGGGCAGTAGTGTGCAGGGGAAAGAACAACAGATTTGGAGTCAGTCAGGAGCTGGTTTTATTTCCTGCTCTTTCATGAGCTGTATGATCTTAAAAGAGTAACTCAACTTCATCAGCAGGATGACAGGGATGACCTAGATAATCTCTATCATTTCTTCTAAACTCTAAAATAACTATTCTAAGCCCTACTAAAGTGTCTGTGTACAATGTTGCTTTCTTCAAACCCCTTACCCAAAGTAGGTAATTTTACAGAGTGCATTTTTTTCTCTTGATTTCTATTTATATCAAATGATAAAGAAAGGAAACCCACCCCCACAGTTTCATCACCTTGACATGTTAACTGTTTTCATTATCTCATGTGAACTTCTAGTTCTTGTCTATATGGATGGATTCAGGTTTTGGTTGGGCTAGGAATTTGATTCATCATAATATGTAGTGGAAAAATAAATTTTTGTTTAAGACTTCCTAACTAGTGTTGTCAAATCAGTGTATAGGCATCTAGTTTGTTGTAAGGATGACTTGTTTCTTAACAAGTCCTTCTCCGACTTTGCTACATATAAGGTCAGAGTAAAGATGTCTCATAGAAAAGAAGCTTTCATAATTTTTTGATTGAAACCCCCAGTAAGAAATACACAAATACACACAGCTGAAATATTTTACAAAACAATTATTATCTTTAATACATGCAATGCATTTTGATTTTTTAATTCTATTTCCTTAAACATACACATACACATGTACACACAGGTTGTGACCTACTAAACTGATTTCACAGCCCTCTAATGAGTCCTGACCTGCTATTTTGAAAAGCAGTCACAGCCAATTTACCATTTAGTTAGAATGCCCTGGAGACCCCAAACCAGGTTGGCTCACAAATAAAGTGTCCATTATGTAATACATACTGAGTTGAATATGGTACAGTGGAGAAGTTCTCAAATAGTAGCATTACATCATCCTCATTCATAGGTAAGTGGTGTCAAACCCCCGGAGAATCTTATTAGGGTTGTCATTCTGCTCTATGATATGTTTTCCTATAGTTTCTTATTAAAAGAGTTTTGTATCATGTAACAACAAGTAACCTTGCCATCCTGGAATAGCTCCATTGCTTAAGTGGCTCAAGGCACTCTGGGCACACTACCTCATGTCCTTCTGCTATGGCAACTCCAGATGGAAACACAGGTAGTCTTGGCCCCAAAGAGAAAAGGGCTGAAGCTCTGACAAACTAGCCGGAAGTCTGTTGGGAAAGTCATTTAACCTCTTTGGGAGTTAGTACCAGATGATAAAACGAAGCGATGGGGATAAGGTCTTTAATGAAGCCCTTGGATAGGCATGCTTGTCCACCTGAAGCTTTCAATCAGCTTCTAGAAGTCAATCATCTCTGAAGATTTCTTTTAAGCCAGAATCCTTGCCATGTTGGTACATAGGAATTATTTCCATGACTTTCAGGTTGAGTTTTCAAAAATGAAAGAAATATCTTAGGACTAATTGATGTTTCCACAAATGAATCAGAGCATTGAGGATGTGTATACTGATTCCCAAACTGTAGAAGCCCAGTGATTTCTGGAAAGCAGTTCAGAAGATTAGGGACTGAAAATAGTGTATTAACTCCTAGATTTTTCTCAGCATTTTCCAGATACCCTAAGTAATTATCTATCTTCTGTTGGAAGATACAACATTGATGTCCCTGGATTTGAGAATTATCTTATTTGAAAACTTAAGTTTTTGAAAAAATGCCCATTTCAGATCTTATTTTTAAATGCCAGAATGGTTTTCAGGACTTTCTCCCATTCTGTTGTAAGGGGAAAACCACAAAACACAAAGGAATTAGGCATTCCAGTCATATGAGAAGTAAATCTGCCAGTGTTAATCTACTAAGGTCATGCTACTACTTAACATGACTAATGATAAAGACATATTTTCAATTAGCAACAAGTGCCAGAGCAAATGTTAATTGTATTATTATGTAATTATAAGGAAGGGAACTAATAGTTTTAATGATAAAAGTAATGTATACTCTTCAAAATTCAAAAGCATTAATAAAATTTTAAATGTTAGAAGCTAGGTAAGCTACCTTCAAGAATTTTTTGCATGTAATATATATTTACATATGCAATATATATGCAAACTTGCAAATAGATATGTGCGAGTATGTGTATATAGATGACAGAAAGGTTCCACCTCATTCTGTAACTACTTTCTTGCTTTAATTAAAAGATACATACATACATTCTTTTGGACCAGGACCACAAATGTATTCTGTAATAGTTCCCAGTATCCCATTTTACAAATATGTTGTATTTTCCAATCTCTGCTTGATGAATATACAGATTATTATCATGTTTGCAATATAAATAAAATATTTCAGTAAGTAGTTTTAATCTATGTATCATTTATACTTGTATAAGTTATTCTATCAGATTGAACCATAGAAAAGGAATTCATGGATCCATGAATTATGCCCATGTTTTAAAAAATGTTAGCACATTCATCAAATTGCCTTCTAAAAATGTTTGTACTTAATTATTAACAGTTAGGGGGGACCCTATTTTTCCACATACTCCCAAACAACAACCTTTAGACTATTTTCAATCAACTATTAATAAAATGAGTATTTTTTTATGTAAATTTGCATCTATTGACAATGAAAATAACACAATTAAAATTGGGCAAAAGAGAATTCTGGAAAGATGGCAGAATAGGAAGCACTAGGCAATTGTCTCCCTTGTCCAGGCAATAACGGCAGTGGCAGAATCAGTCTGATGATGTAACTATTTTGGAATTCTGAAGTCTGTTGAAAGCTTGCAATTTCTAGGGGAAGGCTTGGGAAATAAAGTGTAGTTAATTTCAATTGGTTTTAGCCCTTAGAACAGTAACAGTTATGCATCTCTCCCTCCCATGACAGGCAGTTTGCACATATTTTTGGAGTTATTTGTACACAACTCATAAGAGACAGGGTGGACAAAGAAAAGCCTTATCTTCCAAATATCGGTGATCTGATTGCTGATGGTTGCTTTTAATCACAGAGGTGCAGATAGAGAGGTGGGAGACCATTGTTGTTGCAACCCCTCCTATGGTTGCAAGCCCCTCCCTTATATCTGAAGTGACTCACAGAGGATTTAAAAGACCAGCATCACATTTTCCTCTCTTTATTTTCTTTTTTCCCCATTTTGGGAGCTAGACATTAAAGAGTAAGATAATAAGAAATAACTGCATATACAAGGAAGATTAGAAAGTGATCTTGCATGCCCTGGGAAAGGCACAGACTCAGAAAAGACCTGAGAAGACCTTGAGTTTACACCTTAGGCTGATGCTTGGCACAGAGACAGTCTGCAACAATAAAAAAATCAGTAAACAAAAACGAAAACAGCAACCCTAGGGAAAGGGGAGACTCTGATTTCCAGAGTTACGATTATTAGATTCAAATTTTTTAGATTTAGATTCAAATGTCAAATCCATTTTTCAACAAAAAATTGTGAGTCATATAAAAAAACCAGAAAAGTATGGCACACTGAAAAGAAAACAAAATCAACAGAAATTGTCTCTGAAAAAGATGTGATGGAAGATCTACTAGACAAAAACTTTAAAACAGCTGTCTTACAGATCCTCAGACAAATAAAGGAAGATGTGGAGAAAGTCAAGAAAATAGTTGATGAGCAAGATGAAAATATTAATAGAGAGAACCTAAAAAGAAACCAAATTGAAGTTTTGGAGCTGAAAAGTATAATAACCAAAACAAAAAATTTATTGGAGGGATTCAAAGGCAGATTTTCAGACAAAATAATGGATCAGCAGAATCAAAGTTAGGACAATGGAAATCTTCAAGTCTGAAGAACAGTAAAAAAGATTGAAGAAAAGTGAACAGAGCTTAAGAGACATGTGGGACATGCATTGTGGGAGTCCTGGGAGAAGAGAAAGGAGTAGAGAGAATATCTAAAGAAATGATGGCTGAAAACATCCCAAATTTGATGAAAGACATGAATATAAACATTCTGGAAGCTTAATGAACTCCAAGTAAGATGAACTCAAGGAGACCCACAGAAATACAATACAATCAAACTTTCAAAAAACAAAGAGAATCTTGAAAGCCACAAGAGAGAATCAAGATTTCACATACAGGAGATCCACAATAAGAGTAGCAGCAAATTTCTCATTAGAAACTTTGGACGTCAAAAGATAGTGAGCTGATACATTCAAAGTGCTAAAAGAAAAAAACAGCAACCAAGAATCCTATATCTAGCAAAACTATCCTTCAGAAGTAAGGGAAAAATTAAGGTATTCTCATATAAGCTAAAGCTGAGACAGTTGTTACCACTAGACCTGCCCCACAAGAAATTATCAAGGGAGAATTTCTTCAAGGTGAAGAAATCCCTTCAAATTCTCAAAGGAGAAATTCTTCAAGGTGAATTGAAAGAACATTAGGCAATAACTTGAGATTGTATAAAGAAGAAAAGATCTCAGTAAAGGTAAATGCATAGACTTATATTATTGTGCCATTTATGTGTAACTCCCTTTTGTTTTCTACATGATTTAGGAGACTGATACATTTTTTTAAATTATGATATGTAAAAGCTAGTAACTTTGCTGTATAAGTTCACATTTTGTTTTCTACATGATTTAAGGAACTAGTGCATTAAAAGAATTATTGTTATATTTTAGAGCATATACATATATACAGGGACATAATTTTGTGACGACTACCAAATGGGTGGGGATAGAAATACAAAGGAGCAGAGTTTTTTATGCTATGAAGTCAAGCTGGTCATAAATTCAAAGTAGTGTTAAAACTTTAGAATTTTAAAAGTAATGTCCATGTTTTCCACAAAAATAGCTACAGAATATACACAAAAGGAAATGAAATCAAAACACCTCACTACAATCAACTAAAAAGAAGACAGTAATGTGGGAAATGAGAGACAAAAAAAGCTATAGGGCATATAGAAAACAAATGCAATCACAGGTAAGCCCTTATCAGTAATTACTTTAAATGTAAATGGACTAAAGCTTCCAAACAAAAGACAGAGATTAAAAGACTGAATTAAAACATACAATACAATTACGTGATGTCTACAAGAGATAGACTTTAGATCCAAAGACACAAATAAGTTGAAAGTAAAAGGATGAAAAAAATACTCCACGCAAATAGTAATCAAAAGGAGCAGGGATAACTCTATTAATATCAGACAAAATTTAAAAAGATGAGACAAAGAACATTATATATTAATAAAAGTTTCAATACACCAAGAACTATGGCAATTATAAATATTTGCCCACATAATGACAGATCATCTAAATTTATGAAGTAAAGACTGACAAAACAGAAGGGTAATATAGATAATTCTACAGTAATAGTTGGAAACTTTGATGCTATACTTTCAATAATGGATAGAAAAGCCATAGAGTAGATACGTAAGGAAAGAGAATACTTAAACAGGACAATAAACCACCTAGATCTAAGAGACCTAAAAACAACACTCTGCCCAACAACAACATACACACTCTTCTCAAGTGCACATGGGACATTTTCCAGGATAGACAATGTATTAGGCCAATGTATTAACAAATTAAGTCTCAAAGATTTTAAAATATATGAAAGTATGTCCTCTGAGTACAACAGGATGAGGTCAGAAATCAATAACAAAAGTAAAACTGAAAAATTCACAAATATACAGAAATTAAAGAGTTAAACAACAAATGGATCAAAGAAGAAATCACAAGGAAAATTAGCAAATACTTAGAGCGAAAAATTCTTAGCAAATTAGGATTAAAGGGGAACTTCCTTAATTGATTAAGAGCATCTACAAAAACCCACATTTCATATCACACTTAGTAATGAGAAACTAGATGCCTTCCCAGTAAGATCCGAGAACAAGACAAGAATGTCCCTTTCCACCACTCCTATTCAACATCATATTGAAGGTCCTGGCTAATACAATAAAACAAGAAAATGGAATAAAATATATAAAGATTGGAAAGGAAGGAATGTAACTGTTTTTGTTTGCAGATGACTTGATTTTTTTATATAGAATGAATCAATCAGAAAACTCCTGGAATGAAAAAATGACTATAGCAAGGTTTCAGGAAACAAGATTAATAAATATCAATTGCTTCCTTATATACCAGCATGAAGCAATTGGGATTTGAAATTAAAAGCACAACACCATTTACACTAGTGCCAAAATAAATTTATATATAAATCTAACAAAATATGTACAAGATTTGTATGAGGAAAACTAAAAGAAAACTCTGAAAGACATCAGAAAAGAACTAAATAGATAGTCTATGTTCATGGATAGAAAATGTTAAGATGTCAGTTTTTCCCAACTTGATCTATAGATTCAACATAATCCCAATAAGAATCTTAGCAAGTTATTTTGTGGATACTGACAAAATGATTTTAAAGTTTATATGCAGAGCAAAAAGACCCAGAATACTCAACACAAAATTGAGGAACAACAAAAATTAGAGAGCTGATACTATCTGACTTCAAAATTTACTATAAAATATAGTAATCAAGACAGTATGGTATTGGTGAAAGAACAGACATATAGATTAATGGAATAAAAGCATAGAAATATACTTTTGATCATTGACAAAAGATAAAAGATAATTTAAAAAGAAAGGGTAGATTTCTCAACAAATGGTGCTGGAACAACTGGATACCCACTTGGAAATAAAGATGTATGAACATTCATATCCCAGTCTTTGGACATATGTTTTCATTTGTCTTGGATAAATACCTACGTGTATTTCCTGAGTCATATTGTAGGTGTATGTCAACTTCTCAAGAAACTGCCAAACTACCCACCATGGTTTAATTTCAAAATAATTGTGCTAAGCGAAAGGAACCAGAGAAAATAATGCATATATTATGATTTCACTTACAGAAATTTTCGACAATCCAAACTGACCCATAATGGCAGAAGACAGATCAGTATTTGAGAAAGGAGAAAGATTACAAAGAGGCACAAAATCTGGGGGTATGTTTGATATGTTCATTGTATTGATTGTGGCAATGGTTTGATAGGTGTAGAAAATATACATATATACATATCAAATTGCACACTTCAAATATGTACAATTTACTGTATGTCAAATATATCTCAAAGTTGTTTCAGCATAATAAAACATTTGCTTTCAAATTAGCAATACAAGTTATTAAACATCTAAGAGCAAATATAACAATAAATACCTAAGAGCAAATGTAACAGTAAATAAATATCTAAGAGCAAATGTAACAATTAATGTGCAATGCCAAAATTACAAAGTTTTTTTGAAGGACATAGAAAGATCTGAATTAACTGAAAAAGAATTAGCACAATAGCATATATTTTCATATATAGATTCAGCATTTTTGAATTTAAATTATTCTTTCAATTAATATGTTAATTCAAAGAATCAATCAAATTTTCTCTTTTTTTCCATGGTGTTGGAGAAATTGACAAATTTTAAACTACATCTGAAAAGCAAATTTGAAACTCTATCCAAGAAATTTTGTAAGAGAAAATAATGATGAGGGGTTGCCTTCTCTCAAAACATATTTTCGTTCTGCAGTAATCAAAACAGTGTGATACAGAAATAGAAATTGAAGAAAGATCCATAGAAACATGAGAATTCAGTATGCCAAATTTAAGTTGTCTTTTAAAATAAATAGCTTTCTATTTGGAGTGCTTAGCTATAGAGTATGGAAATGGTAGTTTTTGAGTTTAAGAGACTTTAGTTTTCAGTTTACAACTTTCAGTACTTTTAAAATAATAAATATGGATTACTTTAAAAATATACATAAATACAAAGTAAAAAAGACCAAATTCAAGCTAAGCCACCAGATTAATTACCGTTATTTTGAGGATTGCTAATGAAGGAAATGCTACAATTTTCCCATGAGACCCTTTTCAGGTTTCCAAAGTGTGTTATAAAAGGAGATCAATCCTTTCAGACAAAGAGAAATATAGTCTACTGTAAGTTCTAATACCTATTTGTTTTAGGTTAAAAAAATGTGTTCTAGAGATCTTTATTTATCTTCTAACATTGAGTTTCCAGATTGTGCATAGGTCTTTAAAATATAGGTAAAGGCTGAAACAATACTGATTTCTAACTAAGCACCAGAAAAGAAGTCTATAAGTAGAATTTTGCATGGCTGTGGGGTTTTATATTAAAAAAACTTTCATAACTATGGATGATAATATGCAGAAATATTTCATTAGTCAATTATAATTACATTGGTCATCATACCAAATAAAATGTCTTATATCACATCATATGTATACATAAATACATATGTGCATATATGTATACATATTAGCAGATATTAAAAAGAGTGCTGTGGATCTATACACATTGCCATGGGAGGACTTTTGAGGTATAATATTGGGTGACAGAAATAAATAACAGAATTGTAAGTATAATGTGATCCAGTTTATTAAAGATGAAATCATATAGGCACACGTGTGTGTAGTATTGTAATTAAATGTATTTAAACACATATAAAAATACTTTAGACGATGCATTCAGAATTCCTTTGAAGAGAGTAACCAGAACCTTTTTTCTCTTTTGTGGAATTATTTGAAGTTTTTACAACAAATGTACTTTATTTTTGTAACTTAAAACTTTGAATCAAAACTTTAATGGGGGAAGTGGATGCTTCTTAATGGATGTTGGAATAAATTGACTTGCATTTAGAAAAGTAGATTTGATTAATACTTCATACCATATAGAAAAATAAATTCCTCTGGAATAATATTTACTGAATATTTAATTCTGTGACAGGGACTATGCTAGGATTTTTCTACATACTCATTTAATTCTCACAACCAAGAGAACGTGCAGTATAGTGCATTCCATTTATAAGAAGAGCTGGGATTTTACATACGGAAGAGTTGGCATTTTAATGCACATGCTCCTTTCTGTTCCTCCCTTTCTACTTCAGTGTTGGCTGCAATTTCTAAGGATGTCCGAAAAGTATAAAGTAGTTTCAGATAAAATATAGAGCATCCTGTTGGTTTTTATTTTAATTGACCCAGGAAAAATTCTTAAACTTCCTTAGAAAAGATAAGAAAGAGAAAAATCAAACTTATACTCTATATCCTCATATTGTCATTTCCCTGCTGGAGTGCAGTGTATTTCAAATAGTATGGGATTCACTGATAGAAGGATTCTGATTACCATAATCTCTAAGTGGGAGATCTAAATTTGACTCTGACATTGAAGCCTTCAATCATGATGTTATGACATGAAATCAGAATGCAGTGTCATGCAGCGTTCTGTAAATAATCCCGTAATTACATCTTCTAGGCTTTTCTAAACTACAACTGTTTTCCCATGTGGCAACTTGTACTAGCTGGCATACTCAATTTATTTCTCTTTTATTATAAAAGTACTATGTGCCCATTGTTAAGTCTTTTCTTTCACATGTATGGTTAATATCCACTTTCAAAGTATAGAAACTTTTTAATGTCTATCCTCTTAGTTAAAAATCTAGGATGGCAAGGATTATGCCTATTTGTTTATCACTATATCCACAACGTGGCTTATAGCAGTTTTTCTTTTTTCTTTCTTTTTTTTTTTTTTTTTTTTTTTTTTTGAGACAGTCTTACTCTGTCGCCCAGGCTGGAGTGCAGTGGCGTGATCTCGTCACACTACAAGCTCTGCCTCCCAGGTTCACGCCATTCTCCTGCCTCAGCCTCCCGAGTAGCTGGGACTACAGACGCCTGCCACCATGCCCAGAGAATTTTTTATATTTTTCAGTAGAGACGGGGTTTCACCATGTTAGCCAGGATGGTCTGGATCTCCTGACTTTGTGATCCGCCCGCCTCAGGCTCCCAAAGTGCTGGGATTACAGGTGTGAGCCACCGTGCTCAGCCAGTAGTTTCCCAATAAATATTTAAGTGACACTTTTTTTTTTTGCTTTGTTTCCTAATCTAGAAATATACCAATTGTAACATAGTCAATAAGAAATAATTTAATCACATTTATTGCATTGTCTTCATTATCTCTGAATATTTAGCCCTCATGTGAAACAGTTAATACCAAGAAACTAATCCACTTTCTCTGTTTTGCCTTGTTGCATTGTTAATACTTTCCCTGTCAGTTTTAAGAATTGTATATTCAATCAAGAGATTAGAAGGGTGTCAGGGAAACAGAACTGTGAATCAGAAGATGTGATTATCTCTATACCCTGCCAACCAGCCATGTGACCTTGATGATAACTTCCATGAGGGTAGGTTCTCAATTTTCTTCACGATCTACTCAATATTTGCCCAGCATACAGTAGTAAATTGGCAATTGTCCAATTGTGTATTGGTCTTAAAAAGAAAACTAAAAGCCAATCGTACCTCATATTTTTAACCTAAAAGTCAGTGTAGTTCTTAATGCTATACTCAAATCATGTAGATATAATAGTCATTGAGGTAATTAATGAGTCAAAAGCCTCTGAAAGGGGATGAAGTTTGTAAGAACCAATCTAAGCAGGCTTGAGGACTTTCTAACTCCCTGTACCCCATAGCCAAAGCAGCAGGCATTTCTATAGAGTATTAAAGCTGTGCCCCAGAATGTGAAAGAATCTCACTGTGGGTACCACATCTTGCCTTCCATTTTGAGCCACCTAAACTCAGATTTTGTGAGCCAGCTTCTTTCATGAAGTCTGTATCACCTTGCCTTGGGCCTTTAGATTAACTACACTTGCCCAGTTCTCCTTATCAGTTTAATTTCCATTCCTCTCTCCATCCCCACCCTGTTCAACAATTTTCTCTGACAGCACCCTGTCTCTCGCTGACTTTCTCAGCCTATCCTTGCTTATACCTGCACCCAGGCCAGGGTCCTAGACTCTCACACAATATACTATATTATTAAACTTGGTCCTTCACCAAACCTCTGGGCTGCCATGCTTCAAATCTATGTCAGTGAGAAGACGTTCCATGGAGGACAATATAAAGAGTAGCATCAATTCTGCTGGACCTCCCTTTTGGTACTGGAGCCAGCAGTACCTGGCTATTCAACCAACACACGTGGCAACTCACAGGGTGCTGTGGTGTTTATGCTGATCAAAAACATCTGATGGACCCGGAGCTTGAGCATCCATCCACTCCAGGGGTAGGACTCAAAATATTTACTTACCTCTGAATGCTTTCTGGACTCTACTTTTTCTGGCATGGTTACATCTTTGCCTCTAAAGAAATCATGCAGGGTTTGAAATAAGGAGATGTTGAAATTTTTACCTTTCACTTTAGTCAAGTGCCTTCATTTAATTTTAAGGTTAAAAGATGAAGTTATTATTCTTTGTTGGACAGCAACTTTATTGAAATCTTTACTAAACATTTTAGTATGGATTCCGATTCTGTGTGCCACAGCAACTTAAAAGCATTCCCTAAAGTGTTTTGCCTTTTTAAAATGAATGCCTTGTCTGAGCCTTCATTTTATCATCTGTGAAATGAGGATACAGATAGCAGCTGACATTTACAGAGGGTTTGCTATGCCCCATCCTTGCTCAGCAATTTACAACAAAAGTAGCTCTAGCCAAATGAGAAGGTCCTTCCCCAGGAGGTCATTACTGTCCCCATGGCTCTGAAGGGACAAGGAGGACACCGGTTGAGGTTCAGGATTCTGCTTACCTACTTAACAATATGTCAAGTCTCTTGACATGTAGAGCAAATATAGACAGTCTTTGAGTAGCAAAGGTTGACTTTGAGAGAAACAAGGGCAGTAGGAGAGTTAGAGAGAGCAGTGGTTATTTTCCATTGAATACTGTGTTGGGGAACTTATTCTCCTCCCACATCTTTGTTCTAAAGTAGGTTGCCAGTCTTCCATGTCCTCCAAACACACATCTTGGTGCAAGAGTAAACATTTGAAGGGAAATAAAATATACAGCTATTTTTCTGTAGCACCACTATGGATGGGGTGAAAGCATAGGACTCTCACATTCATTAGACTTATCCGGTTTGATCTGAACCAGAAGCTACAACTGACCATTTGTTGCCTTTTTTTCTTCTCAAACACATACGAGCCTTTATTTTTTATTAAAGATGGAAATCTCTCCTGGAAGTAAATCAAATGCAGTATTAACCTTGTCATCCTGGACTTTGTAGGTTTTCTCAAGGTTTTGAAGTAAAGGTACAAGTCAACACACTGACTATAGTCAGATCTAGCCCAGAAAGCTATCTCCTGGAGAAAGTCACATCATACATACCGGCAAGAGAATGATGGTCACACAACACACACAGTAATGTCAAGGAATAAAAAATTCTCATACTGCTGTTATTGTTTTGTGGTTAATCATCATTCAGAATGACATACATTGTTTTATGAACAGCCCTTCAATAGTAATATTTATTATGAATGGTTCATTACAATTATTTCTGGTCCATAATATCTAGCTCTCTACAAAGGTATTACAGTGAGGTGAATAGTGTCTCCCCCAAAATTCATGTCCATTCAGAACCTCAGAATGTGGCCTGATTTGGAAATAGAGTTTTTGCAAATAAAACTTGTTAATTGAAGATGACATCAAACTGGATTAGGGCAGGCCTTAAATCCAATGACTGGTGAATATATAAAAAGAGAGAGAGGACACACACAGATACACATGGAAAGAAATCCAGAAATTGGAGGGATGCAACAGGTCAAGGAATGCCACATATTGCTGGGAGCCACCAGAAGCTAGGATGAGAAAAGGATGAATGTTTCTCTACAGCCTTCAGTAGGAGCATGGCCCTGCCAACACCTTGATTTCAGACTTTTAAACTCCAGAAACTGGGACAATGAATTTAGATGTCAATGGTAATTTTTTATGGCAGCTCTAGAAAGCTAATATAGGTGTCAAGTGTCTCCCTTAATCGGATTTGAGTTTGAACCTGGTTCCCTCAATTATAAACTAGAGTCCTTGAGCAAGTCACACTTCCTCTCAAAATTTACAGCCTCATCTATAAAACTGAGATAATGATACTGACCTCAGGTTGCTGTAAATATTAAGTGAAATGGTACATGAAAAGCTCTTAGTAAAATGCTAGGCATGAAAGCAGTGCTGAATACAGCAATAGTAGCAGCAGCAGTTGCTGTTATTGTTCAGTGTGACAATAATGCCAGTGCAAAAAGACCAGATATTATAATCACCTTGTAGAATGAAAGTGAGTCTTATACCTCCCCTATAAACTTAAAATCTTTTACCTGAGTGATATGAAAAACAAAAAATAAAAGCAGGTCTTTGTTATCCTAACATGTTGGTAATCTGAACCCCTTGCCATATCCATCTCAAACTCTGAATTCACACTTGCTTTCTGGTCCCTACTGTATGTACTTGATATTCATTCTTGTTCTTATGATCTTCGTTAGTCTCTGACCTTCAGCATAATTTCTATAGCTTTGACCTTTAGCTTCCCAATTTTACTATGAGATGCTGACTTTGGTATTCCCATTTCCTAACGTGTTGCTCTCTATAGCTGCATATCAACAGCAGGTGGTAGAGAAAAATCCAGAAGGGCATTTAGAGCATGATTATCTGAGGGCTTAGACAATAGAAAATTAAGTAACAGCTCAAGGAGGCAGCAGCTGTGGAGACAGGCTACAGGGAAAGTGATTGTATGTTTGTGTTTTGGTCATCTGTTACTAGTAGACAGTTGCTTTAAAGTGTTCCTGATCCCCTGAGTTTTAGATAAACCTAAGACCAAGTGGAAAGAAAAATGGATAAATATATGCGATATGAATGACATGTTTAGATGTCACTTTAAAATATAATGTAATTTGTAGAATCTTAGTGCTTCAGTGAACTCTAGAAATCGCATAGCCCAGAAATTCTTTAATCAAACTTTAGAATATTTTCTATACTATAATGCCTCCTATATACACACACGAAATTAAACATACAGTTTTTCACAGACTGCCTGAACTTGGGAACTAGACATCACATAAAGAACCCCTAACTAGACCCAAGTATTGGTGTGTTTAAATGAGGTAACATAAGTCTAGGCAGGATGCATAATCTGTCCAGGATAATATGAAGTTTAAGTGACAATGCTAAGACCAGAACCTGAAATTCCTAAATGCTGGCTCTGCAGGATATTGGTAGAAAAAGAAGAAAAAAATGATCTTGATTTTAGTCAGAGTAACCTGAATGAGCCAGAGAAGCAATTTTGGGTGATAAGGGGAGGAAGTTTAAGTCTTTGGTTCTTAAATGGGCAGTGATGCAGTAAAAAGTTGGCTTGGCAGATCTTAAAGGAATGCTTATAGTTCTTATAGACCAGTGGAGATCACCAGTTAGTGCATCCAAGAATACAACTGAATGACTCCATTTGAATTCCTGTGCAATCTGAAGCATAAGAATTTCGTTTGTTGAGAGAAAGGTGTATTTTGAAAAAAAAATGGTTCCTCGTTTCGATTTTCTCATTAGCTTCTTGAGTATCTTTAAGCAAATCATCTAACCAAGTCATCTATGAAATAAAAGAGGTTTTACTGGGGGAAGCTTAAGGCACCTCCTAGCTTGAAAACGTAATGACCCAATGATTTGTTTACTGCGATTTAAAGAGATCTGAAGCTTTGCTTGTATTTGTTTGCTGATGCGTATGAGAAATGTTCAGTCCAGGAGACACTGGTTTCTGCCGTAAATATAATGTCAACCAGGCTGCATTTCTCCCATTACTAGAGTTTGCTTCCCAGAACTGTGAGTGATGTCACATGGCTGTTCGTCTATGCACAGCAAGACACTTCCAACAGTTTCATCTTGGGAGTGTGATACTCAATGTCCTACAAGGACTTGTAAAAGAAGGATTCCTGAAATATTGTATCATCAATGGTTCAATATTTACCTAGTAAAATTGAAAAAGAGCATCAACATGATCTATAGTCACTTTGCTCCAAGGTACAATGTCATATTGGAATAAAATCCATTACCGTGATATATTTTATCAGTTTCCCATGGAGGGAAGCTCTGTTAGGTGAGTGTGGACCCAGATAGTGTCTCCTACAGGAAGCCAAAGGGGAGTTGTTGGCTCATCATTTGATATTAATGAGGCATCTGCTTCATAAGATACCATGCAGAAAGGAAATATATTGCATGAATTCTCCCACTATGAGTTTTCTCTATGATGGCCTAGCAGCACAGACTTAGTACAGCCCTAAAAGCAATGGCATAAGGGAGGAATTTGTCGTATTTGTTTTCATGTAAATATATTTGGGAGTAGCTCCCAATACAGTTTTCCAGTACATGAAGGAGTGATGAAAAAAAGAGGTATTTTTATTTTAAATTGAAGACAGCATGGGACAGGATTTTCCATTTCAGTGTGCAAGATCTACATTAGATCTTGTGCCTATTTTATTATACCTTTTACCTATTTAATTATAAAGTTTATGATTGCAGAACATCTGCAGAACTATGTTCTTTGGAGCTTTTTACATATTATACTGATCCGTAAAACTGGGATTGGTGGAACAATGGTATTGACATTATAACAAATCAGGTGATGAAAAAACATGGCTTACAAACATGACTAAGGGAAGCTTATGATTCAGTATTTGCAATAGAAAGGTTTTTTGTTTATTTTTAAAATTGCCTGACCATGCCTAAATTAATTGAAGCACAGGGACCCTGAAAGGTGAAAACTATATCTGAGGATTATTTGCCATTATATCAAATATATATATGTATGTTTATATATATATATATCAGATATATATATGTATGCTTATATATCTGATATAATGGTATGTATATATGGTAACATGAAGACAATTGAAAGTTAACTATATTCTGATCTTTCTTTTTGCTGCTTCAATGTAGATTAGGTCTATGAGTTACCAACCCAGGGGAGACTGGAAGTGGATTCCAGTCTGGATTTTGTTTCCATGGCAACTTATCAGCAACCATAGTTTGTTCTACTTCTTTTTCTGGCTGTTTAACTGACTTAGGTATTTATCTTAGTGTAGTTAAAAAAACTTGACTATTTGTAGGAGTTACGCCAAGTGCAGAGAATCTGAGGAGTAAGAAAAGGTTGATTTCCAAAGGGAAGCAGTTATTAGAAATAGGGTTTTTTAAAATGCTAATCTTGCCAATACTGATAGATTTAGAAAAACCCAGGTGTGATTAGATTTTCATTTAGCCAGAGAATGCAAGAATATCTACGTCTCATCTACTGCTGATAGTGGTCTTCACAAGGTCCCTGGAAGACAGGGAGGCACTGAAGGCCCTCCAGCCAGCTAAGAGTTCCTATCAGAGTTTAGTTCCCAAACTAATCAAGGGGCTGAAAAGCAGCACCATATGGGGGACCTATTACTTCCTAAGCAGCATCAGAAGAAACAATGGAAGAGGCCTTCACAGTCTATATCACAGCCCTGGCCCAGACCATAGGTCAGACCTTAGCACTCTACTGAGAGAGACCGTGAGGTAATCACTCTCCTAGTAACTTGTCCAGACAGACAAAGAAAGTGAGAAGGTGTGGCTCTGAGACTTGGTGGTGAGTTGCAGGACAGGAAAGAGGGTCTCCATGAGAGACGACCTGGCCTTAGGCTGGTTCATCATTCTAGAAGAAAGGACAGAAATAAAAGAAAAGCTTGCCATACACATCTTGCTAAGGTTTTGATCTCTCATGACTCCTCCCACCAGTGAAAAGACACTGTCTGAACCCAAGAATCTGAAGCATGAGTGGGGAGAAAAAAGCAACCTGGATACCTTCCTCTAGAAGCAAATGAGAATAAACAGTCAACTCCCATTTTCCTCTTTCCAACTTGCCATTATAACTTCCCATTGACAAATTAGCCATCCTGAGTAGGAGTCCACTGATTCGGAGACACCCTGAATGTTGAATCCCAGCGGGACATTGGAAATCATCAGGCCTCCTATGCGTTTATGCCCCAGTGGTAACTTGCGTAGTGTCACAGGGCAGTGGCAAAACCAGGACTGGGACTCCGGTGCCCATCCCTGGGGCCTGTTGTCCACACATGGCTGTCCTCACTCTACTTCTGTGGTTTTGTGGGCTCTTTCTTGCCACACTTCCCCCCTCACGTTCACTTGTTTGTTTTAATGTGGTTGTTTTCTGGGTTCTGAGGGTAGCTTGGCTAAAATGTTGTTATTTGTTTTATCACCCCAGATTCTGTTCAAAGTAGGACTTTGGTGTTGTTATTGTGGTTGAATTCATTCTTTGTTTTAAGTGTATGGGGTAAATAAAAATCAGAATTAATGGCCCAAGGAACCCTGTTTAATACGTATTTATACAACAAGATGATAGCACCTTATTGCTGTGAAGAGGCAAAGAATGTAATTAAACCTATGCCATCTTTGAGGATAACTCTCTACTGATCTCTCATTCGGCAAATCAAGTGTTTGTGCTGAGAAAACCTTCCTGGTGCCACTTACAGAGCTCTCATCTTTCCTCTGTGTTCTCACAATACTGGGCTCAAAAGCAATTAGAGCATTTGCCACCTTGTTGTAATCCTCTGCTTCTACGTCAACCGGCCATGCCTTTCCCTGGAATGCTTTCCCACTCTAGTGGGGACAAAACAGATCCTCTTAACAGTGCAGTGCAAGACTCTCAGCCTGGCTTTGCTCACCTCCCTGGCTTCATCTAGTGCCACTGCCTTTCCCACAGCACACTGGCCCCACTGGCCTGTCATTTCTCTCATGACCCCTTTTCTTTTTGTAGCACTTACATTAATTTATTTTACATTGATTTCTGTGATTATTTATTGATGCTGAAGGAGAGACAGGGTAATTCTTGAAACACGATTCCCAGCCAGTTGGGTCAGGATGTTCCCTTGATGGCAAGAGCAGAGATGGAAGAGGAGGTGTGTGCAGAGGTGCAGACAGGAGCCTAAGAGAATCCTGTCTGATGGCTTTTGTCTCTGTGACTTGCAAGCCTTAGAGAGGGCCATGGGGAGTGGGAAACATGATAGAACTATCTACCTACGTGTGCCTCAGCTTCTTTATTCAAATAAGGATAATGAGAGGATTTCATTCATAGGATTCTGTGAGGATGAAGTGAAGATTTTATCCGAAAGCTCTCAGGAAGGTGACTGACACATGGGAAGCACTAAGAACACATTAGCAGTCATGGATGTTAGTCCAAACTGCACCATTTTGTAAGCTCCCTGCTATTTTGCAGACCTTGGTCAAAGTGAAACATTTCATGGGGGTTTGGGCCATAAGAAACATCCTGCCTAACCACCTGACCACAAGGCAGACAAAGGCCCAACTAAAGACAGAGGCTGAACTAAAGAAACATCCCTATCACATCCTGCTGGGCAAAGGTCCAATGAACACCACTATCACATTCTGCAGAAACAAGGGCCAAAACTGCAGCCTCATGAGAACATCTTATCGATATCCTGGTGGGCAGCAAGCCATACTGCCTAGACCCCTCCCACACACAACTATAAGTACCCCAGCCTCTAAGTGGTGGTGGGCTCTGGCATTAAGCTGGTCCCCCACTACCACAGGCATCGGCAATATACCCGTGTTGCTGTTTGAGCAGCCTTCTCTGTTTGTGTGTGTCTTTCTTTAACCCTCGCCTTCCCTAAAAAAAAAACCTAACAATGGGGGAGGGAGCACAGTTCTGCATAATACTTTATAGTGCATGGGTTGAATTGGGGTCCCGTAAAATGTGAATGTTGAAGTCCTAACCCCCACTGCCTCAGGATGTGACCTTGTTGGGAAATGGTGACATTGCAGATTTAATCAGTTAAGTTAGGATGAAATCATGCTGCAGTAGGGTAAGCCCCTAATTCAACATGACTGGTGTTCTTATAAAAAGTGAAATTTAGACATAGTCACTCACAGAAAGAATGGCATATGAAGATAAAGGCAGGTATTAGGGTGATACATCATCTACAAACCAAGGAACACCAAGTTTGTTATCAAACCACCGGAAGCAAGGAGAGAGACATGAGAGAGATCCTCTCTCATAGCCCTTGGAGGGAACCTCTGCTGCCTATACCTTGATTTTGGACTTCTAGCCTCCATAACTGTGAGACAATAAATTTCTGTTGTGCAAGTACCCAGTTTGTCATACTTTCTAATGGTAGCCCTAGCAAACTAATATAGTGTATAACAGAGGCTGTGGAGAATAATTGGCTTGATTTGGTGGTTTCATCATTTAGTAGCTGTAGAACATTAGGTAAGTTATTTAACTCTCTTCTCTCATCAGTAAAGGTGGGAGAACAGTAGCAAACACGTAGTGAAAACTTACTCTGGACACAATTCTCTTGTATCTCAGAGTATTTAATGTCATGCTGTGTCCAGAATTGGTGGGTTACTGGTCTCAAGCTGACTTCAAGAATGAAGCTGCCGACCCTCGTGGTGAGTGTTACAGTTTTTAAGGATGGTATATCCGGAGTTTGTTCCTTCAGATGTTCAGATGTGTCCACAGTTTCTTCCTTCTGGTGGCTTTATGGTCTTGCTGACTTCAGGAGTGAAGCTGCAGATCTTCGCCATGAGTGTTACAGCTCATAAAGGCAGCCTGGACCCAAAGAGTGAGCAGCAGCAAGATTTATTCCAATGAGTGAAAGAACAAAACTCCCAGGACATGCAAAGGAAGCGGAACAGCTTGCTGCTGGCTGGCTTGGGCAGCCTGCTTTTATTCCCTTGTCTGACCCCACCCACATCCTACTGACTGGTGCATTTTACAGACAGTTGATTGGTCTATTTTACAGAGAGCTGATTGGTCCGTTTTGACAGAGTGCTGATTGGTGTGTTTACAATCCCTGAGCTAGACACAGAGTGCTGATTGGTGCATTTACAATCCGTTAGCTAGACAGAGCTCTAGACAGAAAAGTTCTCCAAGCCCCCACTACATTAGCTAGATACAGAGTATTCATTGGTGTATTTACAAACCTTGAGCTAGACACAGGTTGCTGTTTGGTGTATTTACAATCCCTTAGCTAGACATAAAGGTTCTCCAGTAGACTCAGGAGCCCACCTGCTTCACCTAGTGGATCCCACACCAGGGCCGCAGGTGGAGCTTCCTGCCAGTCCAGCGTCTTGCATCTGCACTCCTCGGCCCTTGGGCGGTTGATGGGACCGTGCACCGCAAGCAGGGGCGGCACTCTTTGGAGAGGCTTGGGTGGCACAGGAGCCCACTGCGTTGGGGAGGCTCGGGCATGGCGGGCTGCGGTCCCGAGCCCTGCTCCGTGGGGAGGCAGCTGAGGCCCCGTGAGAATTCCAGCACTGCAGGGGCAGGCTGGCACTGCTGGGGGACCCAGGGAACCCCCTGCAGCTGCTGGTCCGAGTGCTAAGCCCCTCACTGCCTGGGGTGGCAGCACTGGCCGGCCGCTCTGAGTGCAGGGCCCACCGAGCCCATGCCTACCTGGAACTCGCGCTGGCCCGCGAGCACCTTGTGCAGCCTGGGTTCCCACTCATGCCTCTCCCTTCACACCTCTCCGCAAGTAGAGTGAGCCGGCTGCAGCCTCGGCTCCCACAGTGCAGCAGTGGGCTGAAGGGCTCCTCAAGCGCGGCCAGAGTGGGTGCCAAGGCGGAGGAGGTGCTGAGAGCAAGTGAGGGCTGCCAGCACATTGTCACCTCTCAATGCTATGTCCTGGATACTAATCTATTCTCTCATATGTTCTATACAGGCTCTGAAGTAGGTTCTAATATTATCCTTAGTTTACGGCTGCAGTAGCAAGAATAGTAGGTTAAAAGCAGGTGGCCCAGATGGGGTTTAGAGCAGGTTATCTAGCTTTAGAGCCCACCCTAAACCATGCCACTCCCCTGCTCCCTGGTGCCACCTCACAGGTATGCTAGGAAGATAAAATGAGATCATGCTTATGAAGAACATAGAACAGTGCCTGGAATGTTGCATGAGTGCAATAAGAGATTAGCTATCTTATTTAAGGAGAATGAGGAAGGGATATAGCAGTTCTTGTAGGTAACAGGACAGCCTTCACACTGGGAAAAAATGGAGAGATAACTGGGCAGTGACAGGTGTCCACTTGAGGATAAACAGTTTGGTTGCATAATTTTTCTCTGGCAATGCTTATATTTTAGAAAGGGTTTCGTTTCTGTATGAGTATGATGGTGTGAGACAGCAATTTCCTTCTTTTCCTTCTGAATATCACACTAAAGCAAAAGATGAATGCAAGAAAATAAAACAAAACAACAAACTAGTAACTCCTTTTTTTGGTGAAAGTAGGTGATAGATACAATGTGCTGAGTTAAAAGTATATAAGAGATGCCCAAGTGGCTAAGATCTTCACA
The DNA here is from genome assembly GCF_001698545.2 of Rhinopithecus bieti. Taxonomy (NCBI): domain Eukaryota; kingdom Metazoa; phylum Chordata; class Mammalia; order Primates; family Cercopithecidae; genus Rhinopithecus; species Rhinopithecus bieti. Next base: position 1,887,421 of record NW_016804853.1, read on the forward strand.
GGAGCCACGTGGGTGAAATGCAACATACCTTCATCAGGAAGGTGGGAGTCACGGGAGGATAGAGAATGAAAAGCAAAATAGAACAGGGAGAAAAGAACACATATGCTGGACATAACAGCTGAGAGTCAAATTCATGCTAAAGATATTTGATGAATTTTGCAATGTATGATTTTAAAGCATTCAAAATGGGAATAAATACATTCTTGGCATTATAAAACTATGCTTTTCTCAACTCAAAAGCCAGCATCAAACAATAGGTCAACACCAGACTCATTTCTGACTAAAGGTAGGGACAAAATAAGGAAGCCCTTCTCATCACTTTTATTTAACACTTATTGAACATAAAATGAAGAGAGAGGAAGATGTTATATCTTAACAAATTTTAAAAGGAGGTGGTAAGGTGAATTTTATGGTATGTGGATTACATCTAAATAAAGCTGTTACCAAAAGAGGAGGTGGCAAAACAATTACTCTTTTGTAGATGATATGGATAATAACACATACCTAGAAAATGTAGGAGTAACTCAAATATTAAGCTAACAAATGTTCTGCTAAAAACTAGAGTGCAATTATTATGCAGATATCAGTAGCTTTTATATATACAAACAGCAAGCAAAGGAGGCATTCCACATTGGAAGTAGGAAAGTTGCAATAGGAGAGATGGACTATGCAATACAACTGGTAAAATCAGGTGCCATTCCAGGGGGAAAAAAAAAAAAAAGTTGACTCTATCTCATACACCATATACCAAGAAAAATCTCAAATGCATTGATTTAATTGAGGATAAATGGAATTATAAAATCGCTGGAAGAAAACACACAAGAAGTACATTATAACCTAGGAGTAGAGGAGGTCTTATTAAATATTTCTTAAAATCTAGAAGCTATAAAAGATTGATGAATTCAGCCACATACATTTTTTTAAAAAGGACTTGCATAGAAAAAATTAACATAAGTCAAAATACGAATGACTAGGAAAACATTTTGTAATTCACTTGTGGATAAAGACTAATTTATATCTGTCAGACACTTATCTAATATTGAGGGTTATTATCAGTGACTAAAACTGACAAAATCTCTGCTTTCTTGTACCTTACATTCTAGTTAGTTTACAACTTATGCCTTCCTTATGTATAAGGACATCTAGAAATTGATCAGAATAAGACCAACAGCTTAATAGAAAAGTCAGAAAAAAGATGAACAGTTTGAGCACAGCAAAGAAAATACAATAAATTAAGCACACAATGGCTCTTGACCAATGACAAAAAATATCAACTCTACTCATAAGAGAAATATAATTAAAACTACATTTATGGGCCATATCAGAGCAACAAAATCTGAAAACTTAATCTGCTGGTGAAGCTCTGGAGAATAGGCTTACTCACATTCTGTCTAGGAATCTAAACTGATACAACCTCTATTTGAAGGCAATTTGGAATATCTATTAAAAATATAAAAGCAAAGACCCTTTGAGCCAAGTATTTTCCCTTGAGGAATTTAGACTCAGATATTTTTACAGGTAATAAATTTCATATATATAATGCATTCTATTGAAGTGCTTTTTGTTATAGAAAAGGTTAGGATCAATCCAGATGTCCCTTGATAGAGGATTAAAGTATGGTACATCTATTCCAGAGATCAGCAAACCTCAGCCCACAGGTCAGGTTCAGCCTGGGTTTGCATGGCCCACCAGTTAAGAATGGCTTTTGCATTTTAAAAACCTAAAAAACAATCAGAAGGATAATATTTTGCGACACATGAAAATTATATGAAATTTTGATTCCAGTGTTAATAAAGTTTTGTTGAAACACAGCCATGTTTGTTTGTTTACATATTGTCTATGGCTGCTTTTGAGCAATTGAATTGAGTAGTTGTGACAGAGGCCACATGTGCTACTCTTACTGCTTGACACTGTTGCTCAGCTTGCTAAAAAATGCAAGGATATAGTTAGAACTTGAAAATGTTTCTAGTACCATACAGCTAATAGAATTTCATGACCTAAATAAAACAATCAAAATTATAATCCTCCATGTATGCAAGCAACATTTTTATTTGGAGCTAATATTTACATATTCAGGACAAAAGACTTCTGGAAAAAGTAAAGTAACATTATTTGTGCAACTTTTTTTTTTAAAGATGGCAGAAAATATGGATTTTTTTTTTTTTTTTTTTTAATGAGACAGGGTATCACTCTGTCACCCAGGCTAGAGTGCAGTGGAGCAATCACGGCTCACGGCAGCCTCTTCCTCCCTGATTCAAGGAATCTTCCACCTCAGCCTCCCAAATAGCTGGGACTATAGGCATGCACCACTATGCTCGGGTAATTTTTTAATTTTTTGCAGAGACAGGGTCCCACTGTACTGTCCAGACTAGTCTCAAACTCCTGGGTTCAAGTGATCCCCTGCCGCCTCAGCCTCCCAAAGTGCTGGGATTGCAGGCATGAGCCACCATACCTAGCCCTGAAAATAATTTTTTATAATTTGATCATTTTCTAGAACAACAAAAATCCAAGGATAAAATATTATTTTGCCAAAATGTGTGTTTTTGGATTACTATTTCAAACATACATATATACACACTTACTAGAGAATGGGGATTTTGATGTATTCAGCTGGCTGGAGGGAGACTGCTGGACACTTTACAATGAACACACATACTAATTCTTACAATTCAAAAGCTTCAAGAACATTTTTCACAGTGCTGAGTTGTATAGCACAGGTTTATATTTGTTACAAACCAAACTTTTTGCCGTTTTCTGCCAAAATAAGCATAAGCTCCAACACTTGCTACCATGGCATTTTCAATGCACTTTTCAGCCGTCATCAGCATTTGCTATTTTCTTTTCACTCTGTGGTTTTCATGGAAACCACTCCTACTCTCTTCTGAGTCATGCATGTCTGCCTTTCAGGTGTAACCCTATTAACACCCTGCTAATTTATCAGTGGATTGGATAATTATTAAGTAATTTTGATCAAAAATATTCCCATCATCTCTCATGTAAGCACTGCCGCCAGAACTACTTATTGGTCTCAGCATGTCAGTTTCTCTATGTGCTTGCTCTTAAGATTTAATACACTGATGGGGAAAAAAAATGAACACGGTGCTTAATGAATCAAAACATACTCAAATCGAATAATTAGAAATTCCCAGTTAATTACTAGGGAAGAAAATAATTAAATTACAACTCAGCTTTTATGTGGATTACTGGAGTGAATGCTGAGCTGGGTCCTTTCAATCATTTTTCCATGAAAAGGCAGCAGGGGCATTGAGAGATGTAATTTTCCCTTTTTTATCCTTTCCAAACTATATCACTTAAGTTGTGTTTTATGCCTGGGTTACTTACACAAACAATTTTGTATAATGTTAATTGGCTTTGGAAGTGAAAGCACAGCTTATGGCTATACTAACAAGCACTGGGTATTTCTGAGTACATATTCAGATTAAGATTTATAGGCATCAGCCAGGTGTGGTGGCTCACGCCTGTACTCCCAGCATAAAAATATAAAAATTAGCCGGGCGTGGTGGCACGTGCCTGGAGTCCCAGCTACTTGGGAGGCTGAGGCAGGGTAATCACTTGAACCCAGCAGACAGAGATTGCAGTGAGCCAAGATAGTGCCACTTCACTCCAGCCTGGGCGACAGAGCAAGACGCCATCTCAAAAAAAAAAAAAAAGTTTCGTTTGTTTCAAATAGAAGATAGGAAAGAAGTTTTATTACTTTAAACCTAGAACATGAAGTAAGACAAAATCTATCCATCTATTTTTTAAATTTTGCTTTGCAGTTATTTTGTAATAAATGATTAAAGGAGGAAAGGAAAAAAAGGTAGATGGAGTAGAAGCTTCTCTGCTGACATTAAGATGTTTGAGGGGCGAGAAATTTTCAGGACTCTAGACCAAAACCAGGCTCAAAAATGAATTGAAGAGTTTGTCTTTTCTATTATGAAATATAGAGATGTATCACAGATGCCCCAAGTCCCAGCATTAGGAAGTTATTTTTTAAATAAGCTTGCTCTCTGTCAGCCATTCTCTTTAAAGTGTTAACATTCCCAGAAGACAGATTACCTTTTTCTTGTCAAAATGGGTGACTGTGGTGGGAATGCTGGCCATGTAGGTGAAGAAAACTACAAAAGGGAGAAGACAGGAGTGGAGAGCATTGATAAGGAGCTCCGTGTATGTAGTTCTGATAATATTCAGCTCCGTTCTTGGGTCTCTTTAAGTCCTCCAACAAGGTGGATGATCTCCATGAGCTAGTATGGGCTATCTCCTGAGAGTCATTCCCAACCTGAGCATGCATCAGAGTTACCAGGAGGGATCTATACAGTTCCCTTCCAGAGTTCCTGATGCAACAGGTCGAGTGTGATGACCAAGATTCTGCATTTCCCTGAAGTTCCCAGATGATGCTGAGGTTGCTAGTTTGGAGCCCATGCTTTGGGAACCACTGTTAAGTAGGCGACGGGCATGCATATTTGTGGAAGAGAGGAAGGGATCCACATTCCCTTGAGAAAGTCAAGGCTTGTTGCTGGAATCATACAAGCCCTGAGATTTTTTTTTTTTTTTTTTTTTTTTCCACTGCATGAAGGGTGAATTTGGGAAAAATGGGAAAGTTGTGTTTGAGAGAATATTAGTAGCTTGTGGAAATATTTATACTTTACCAGTGGGAGTCGAATATATACTTAATGTACATATTACATTGTTTGGTGCCCATTTAGCTGGCTGGTTGCAAAAGGACTCTTATATTCCTGCTGGTATGTACCATCAAAACATGGTCCTCCTTCATTTCACTACTCAAATGTCAATCTGTGGGTGAAAAGATGAACTTTAGTAATGGACTAACAGTTATCACATATTAAGTATTTTTTCGTCCTATAAATAGGTCTTAGAAAGCTTGGTGTGTCAACTCTCTTGGCTCTGAAGCCTTTGCTGAGTAGGACATCAGGATGGTTTCCTAGAAGAGGTGAAACTGGGAATTTTGAAATTGTGTAGAGATTAGTCTAGCAATTGGTTCTCAGCATTTGGTGTGAATTAGAATTACCTAGTGCAACAATAAAAAATACAGAGGCCCAGGCTCCATGAAGTAAGATGGGGCTTAGGTGTATCTCTTTTTACCAAGTTCCTCAAGCGAGTGTAATGGATAACAAGATTTAAAAATCTCTTGTTTAGACCTATGCTACTCAAGCTATTTGTGGAGAAAACTAGATTTAAAAATTCTAATCATCATAGTCGATACTTTTGCATAAAAAAGGAATAAAATTAATTACTAGAAAAAATGAAATTTAAAAGCACATGTTAAACATAAGCCCCAGGAGATGACAGACTATGACCCTGCCAGAGGACTCCCACAACAGAAAACAACTATAAAACCTGGAGGATTGAAGAGTGAACAGAAGCAGACAGATTCTGGTGGGGAGTATGTAGTCAGAAGAGGGAAAGAGGGAACTACTTCTGAAGTAAGTTTCTCATTTTTGTGGCTTTTACTCTTAAGCTAAGTGCGGTTAATTCAAGCACACAGTGGTAGTGACTGTTCCCACAGTGAGTACACTGCTGGGAAAATCTTCAAAATACTCCTGTACAAAACTCAGGGACTAAATGGTTGTTTTGGGGATCATTCTAACTTTTCAGGGGTCTTGATTGCGTAGAGGCTACATGACTGTATCTAGCAACCAAAATTCATCAAACTATATACCTAAAATAAGTGTACATATTATATCTGAATTATACCCCAAGAAAGCTATTAAAATCTATAGAATAAAATCAATAAAAGAATACACTTCTAAAAATGAACACAAGGATACATTAAATTTCGAGAAAGAAAATGGTGAATAAATTGAATAGTTTTTTCAGAATACACAAATTAATTTTATTTCCCAAGTTGCAAAGAGAATGAAATGTCAACATGAGAAGGTATCTCTAACATTATAATTTTTATAGTTTGAGTAACTGAATGCTGGAATTCTTGCTAATTGATCAGTATTGTGATAACAGCTAAGGTGATATTTGGTTTAATTTTCAGGGTTTTCCAGAGTTGATGAATGTAGATTATATGGACTATCCATAATTCATTATTACTGTCAATAAAATTAATAATAAAAATATAAGATAATATATTATTACATTCAAAGACATAAAATTACATGATCAAATCTTTATTAATATTTTGAATGGCTTCCAATTTCTGTCTCTACCTCACTGAGGACTAGTAACACACCCTTCACAGACATACCCATATCAGTGGACTGCACTTAGAGTAGCTCCCTCTAGAGGAATGAAATTAACCAGTTGTCCCAAGAAGAGTCACCAACAGTGAATTAACAACTTCTGTTTGGGGGCATTGCAAGTAATTACTACATTTGGCTTATATCCATTTTGTTGCAATAAAGCAAGGTAATAATTTTTATAATGTATTCGATTAATTGTTTAAGAACATATTTGACTCCATTACTGAACTGTAAGTTGCTTAAAGCAGACCCATAACCTATGCAACTCTCTCTGGAAGAGCCTAGCACCAGTCTTATAAATAGTAGCCACTCAATATAATATTTGTAGAACTTAATGTTTGTTGAAAGAACACCAGCTGTGTTTTAGTTCTTTATACCATCACTGATGAAACTGACTTATAATTAAAGCAGAGTAATGTTTTTGACATAACTGAAGATTTTGATGAAGACATACTGAGACAGAGTTAGAGTTCTGACATTAATTATCACAAAGCTATAGCAAGCAAAGCAAACCTTATTTGACAATACATGTGAACTCTTTGATGTTATAAGATGATTAAATATAAAATTGAACACTAGGGGCAATTGACACAGTATATTTCACTCAGTATCATGAATAAGAAACCAAGACTATGTCAAACAATAAGCTATAAAGATAAGTTATGTAACTCTTTAACATAGTAGTAAATTCTTGCCAACCAACCAGACAATTTGCTGCTTGGAACATTTCCATGCCTCAGATTCCTCTTTTGTTCCGAAGATATACTTCAGGAATGTACACTAAGAAGTTCAATACAGAATACAATTCAGATAAAACTAAATCAAATGTGGAAATTGAAGGAACATTCAAGGTAAGTCTGGAAATTCACACATTGGCAACCATCTTATATCTAGGATGTAACTCTGATAATATCTTGTAATATTGATTATGGCTTATATGTCATTTTTTAAAGTTACCTTAATAATCCTTGATAATATAATATTTTATTGATTCTATTTGGTATTGGGAAGCAACCATGAGGACCATAATCAGAATGGAATTGGTAACTGGGGAGGCACCTTGAGGCTAACCAAAGAAGGTTTTCTGAGAATAGGGAAGTCATGGAAGAAAATAAGAGATGGTCCCTATAGAGAGGCATAGAAAGGCTAGAGACTGACAAAGGTAGTATAAAGGCATACAAAGTAAACTTTAGAGGCACTGTGGGCAGAAGTCATCAGAACAGCAGTTCTGATTTACATAGACTCAGGAGCAGATATATTCTTCATTTCTTCAGTTCTTGGTAAACATCCCAATTCAGCTTACCAGTTTGTATGACTGAGCAAAATGCTTAGTATCTCCATGCCTTAGTTTCATCATCTGTAAGATATACCTTTTCAAGGTGAGGATTAAATAGGATAATACCTGTGCAAAGCTTGGAAGAGTGGCTTATGATACCCACTGAATGTTAACTTCTTGCACTGGAAATGTTTGTTTTAATTTCATTTTATTATCATTGGGCATCTATTAGATGATAGGCACATTCACTGAACAAGTAAAATAAATGGACAATCATGTCCTTAAATTTTTTTTCCAAGCGGTGTAAAGGAAATAAATAGGATGTTGGGAAAGGAGAAGAGGTGCATAAATTCATCTAGGAGCTCACCTGGAAGAGAACAACCTCCTTTCTCCAGCCATAAATGTGGGGAAACTATAGAGAAAAAATGGATATTTAATGTTTAATTAAAAGATAATAGAGACTTTTATGAGAGGAGAGAGGTCATGCTCCATACAAGTTAGGACCAGAAAAACTAGGACAAGCTGGTTTATGAGGATAGGAAAACAGAATCCTTACTATGATTAGGCCATTACCTTCTCCCAAGCATAAACCTGCTTTCTGCAAGCCCACCCTCCCCAGTGTCTGCCCATTTTTTTGGTTGCTCTTTGATGTCTTCAGGCAATTTCATTCAGGGCTTATCATTTTTCTCTGTCATCTGATAGAAACTATGCCACTGTAAAGGGAAGCAAAATCTGAGGATAACATTGGTTTATGTTATCAGTTTAACTTAATCTGGAAAACTGTGATACTGAAACAAGATTTCCCTCGTTATGTTATTATTGAGGTTACTCAGGATCGAATAAATGCTCTATGTGTCCTTGAATCCAGCCCCATCAAGAACAAAATGAAAGAGCAATACATGGGTAGTGATAATGCATTTGACTCTACTTCTACTACTTTCCACATTTATGATTTACTTTCATGTTATTGACCATATTTTTTCATAAAGCAATTACAACAAATCTAGTATTATGGTAAATATGGTATATAATGCAGCACTAGCACAAACTTCAGCAGCCAAGAACAATTTGAAATCGTGTAGCATCAATTACTCTGTTTTTATTAAAGAAAATGCATCCTTCAAGATTTGTTGAGTTTAAAATGCCATCTTAAGAAAATAAGCTCTTAAGATATTCATTGGTTTACTCAGACATGCAGTAAAGAAATTTACTTAAGGAAGTGAAAGAAATAAGAAAACAATTTCTATGTTCACCTGAGTAAATCAGTGATTCTACATCATTGGCATACGGCAGGGCAGCTTCCGAACTGAAGTTAATTTAGAATTGCCATTTTCTGGAAAATCCAATCATCCTGCTACTTGGCACTTCTCACACTGATGAGAGCTGAACTCTGAAAATAGCAAGAATTGGAAATCTTATGTTACAACTGTAAAGTTTCCCTGAATCTCCACCATTTTTCTGTCTGAAGCTCAGGGACTAAATAATTGGTTTAGAGGTTATTGTACCTTTTCTTGACTTTTAAAAAATAACTTAATGCATAAGCCTAGAACAAAGTCCAAGACAATGCTGTTTTCCCATAATTTACTTGATACCATAAATTGCTTCTGGAACAAGGTAGAATAGAAAATATGAAAAAAAACCCCACATATTTCTGCTCTACAGTAAATGATGATATTTGGTCCCACTGAACTAGCAAAATAAATGAGACTATTACAATGAGGAAATTGAAGCTATTTCTTTTATTTTAAGCAAATGACTTTTGAGAGAGTTTGAACCTTTTGTTTTGTTTTTCATCTTCTTAATGTAATATGGTGTGTCCTTCAGACTGATTATTTCAAAACTGTACAAATAGATTTGTAATAAGAATGTCATTACAAAAACTTCATTGCAATCTGAATAATTTTTAGCCTCTGGGTCTCAATTCTGACTAGATTAATGACTCCATATTGATTTTTTTAGTGTGTGTCACCATAGTTAAAACATGATAATCTGCTGTTATATCGATCATCTTTCTTCATTAAGGATGGCAAATTACTTTCCAGACAAGTTATAGAAAGATGTTTTCAGTATCTTAATATAAATGCTGAAATCATTAGACAGTACTAAATAAGATTCAAAGTTTTCACAAAGAAATTTTGGCTGTCATTTTTTCTTGTTTATTCACAGAGCTTCCAAATCAAATGCCTTTATCAAAAGACTTTTGGGGGAGGGTGTCATCTTCATGATATTGCCCCTTTTAAAAAGATACCGAAACCCAAAATGAACAGGTTTCCATTGGGAAGGTAGTCACCAAACTACACAATTAAAGTAGTTGATTGAAAGTTACATTTACTATTTAATAGTTAATTGAATGACTATGAGGCATCAACAAGCAGGCCAGAGCTGTCCATCATGGAGGGATGAGGCATAATGGAGGCATAATCCAAGTTACCTTTGTTCAAACCTGGCTCTATCACTTACTGAATGACAGTGGGCAAGTCCTCCCAATCTGCCTGTACCTTCATTTATTCATCTATGAAATGGAGTTTATATTAATATTACCCACCTCACAGAACCATTGTGAGGATTAAACAAATTAATATATGTGAAGAGTATAAAATATGGTAACAATCAATAAATATTGGCTTTTATTATTAGAGGCAAGTCCAGAAGACAGGTATATAAGAATATTCTTTTAAGGATCAGTTACCTTTACAAAGATGAAGCTTAGAAAGCTGCACTGTGAATTATTTCTAAACTTGAGCCAGAACTAACCAGAAGTCAAAATGCTTCATTTCATCTGGGTCAAAAAAACAAAACAAAATGAAACTCTAAAACCAAGTATCACACAGGTTTCTCTGTATTATCATGGCTGGATTTTTTCTGTATACTTATTTCATTCCTGTAGACTCTCCTTAGTTTTGACTGTGAGAGTCAACATACAGATATTTTGGGAAGAATTGAACTTTTTCTTTGTGTCTTTTCTTTAATCCATTCATATATTCTGGAAAATAAAAGACAATAAACCTAGGTAGCTCAAATAGACTGTAGTTTGAATTGCAAGCACTGATTTTTAAAATTGTCATATGGGATTCAAGGAAAAACATTGTACTTTGAAAAAACAATTATTCTTTTTTTTTTTTTTTTTTTTTTTTTTGAGACGGAGTCTCGCTCTGTCCCCGTGCTGCCGAGTGCAGTGCAGGATCTCAGGCCTCACTGCAAGCTCAACCGCCTCCTGGCGCGCATTCTATTGTCGATCTCACGTGCTACCTCATGCCTCTCCTCTACTATGTGAAGTTAGACTTGGCTGACTCTCGCTCACTTCTGGCTCTCGACACCAGCCTCTCACTCAAACTTCTAGCTCGCCCGAGACTAAAGATTTGTATTGTCATTGTGTTATGTGTTAGCGACGTGTGTGTGTTCTACGACATGTCTAGCCTGGATCCTGTGTCTCGGTGTCTTGCTGGCCTTGTATTCCGCCCGTCTTCGGCCCCTCCCATAAGCTGCTGGGGATGCAGGCTTGAGCCACCGCTCGGCCCCGGCAAAAAAATCTATTCTTTTAAAGAACAATTTGATCAATGGATAAAAGACAAAAGTGATAAAAAGGAATTTTGAAGTTTCACCTGAAAGCATTTTCAATTGTTTAATGTTTTAAAAAGAAGGAACTGTGCAGGTTAAATTAGGAACTGAGGAGAGAAAGACCAAGAATCTCTATTGATGCAATTAACTCTTCCTGGATTAGCTGGATTTCTCTAGGGCTACTTCATTATTTGACATCCATATCACTTATGTATTCAACGTGTACTATGTGATTTCATGCTCGTCAATATATTCATTTGTTCTCAAGCATATAGTTAAGGAGTTTGTTATGGAAAACCATGGATGAGCTGTGGAGTCTGAAACTTTTCAGTTATGCTTCTGTTTCTGAGATATATTAGTTTAGTCATTTAGTTCCAATTTCTTCACCTATAATTTGAAGAAACTAATACCTCTCTCCCCAGATGGGAAGTATAATGAAATAATAAATGGACAGTGCACATGTCTCATGCAGAGTAGGCACTCCAATTTAGTATCATTATTTTACTCCTTTACACCAAAAATTGGCAAACATTTCCTGTGAAGTGCCAGATGGTAAATGTTTTAGGATTCCTGGGTCATGTGATCTCTGTTGTAACTACTCATCTCTATTGTGATAGAGTGACAGCAACTATAGGCAATATGTGAACAAATTGGTTCACATATTTGTCTCAATAAAAATTTATTAATACACATTGAATTTTAAATTTTGTATCATTTTCATGTGTCATGGGATGTTATTCTACTTCTGATTTTTTTTAATCATTTGAAATTTGAAAATTATTCTTAGTTCACAGGCAGTATAAAAACATGGGAAGCTATCACTTGCCAAACCCTGCATCACCCTGAAAATTAGAACTACATGATGAAATTAAGAAGGGTTATAAGTATAGCATACTTTTTGACAATGAGGAAGTCGAGGAATGCATACTAGGGAATAATGAGAAATAAGACCAGATTAGAGAGATCTATGGAGACAGATGAGTTTTTTGGATTAAACACGTAGGAAATAGGAAGCTACTGAAAGCTTCAAGTTATGGGTCTTCTGTATGATATTTGGGAGAGATGGACCTGGCACTTGGCAACAGAAGTAACAGCAAAGTAAGCCCTTTAAATAGCAGCTACTATTGTTGGGGTATGAGGTAGTGAACAATGGGAACAGAATAGCAAAGATAAACCAGAAACACATTTTCAGGAATAGGTAAGTCTCAATTGGGAGGCTGAGGCAGAAGGATCTCTTGAGCCCAAGAATTTGAGGCTGCACTGCAGTGAGCTATGACTGTACCACTGCACTCCAGGCTGGGCAAGAGAATAATACCCTGTCTCAAAAAAAAAAAAAAAAAAAAAAAAAAAAAAAAAAAAAAAAAAAAAAAAAAAAAAAAAAAAAAAAAAAAAAAAAAAAAAAAAAAAAAAGAAAGAAAAGAAAGAAACAAAGAAGACTCTTAAGGTGACAGACTATCTTTTTGCTTTCATTTTCCTCCAAAAGGTAGTATATGGGAGTTTTCAATTATTACTGCCTTTCCACTCACTGATCATTTAACAGTCTATGTGGATAAGGAGTAACTATTGTACAGGCTAAAGCTGAAGCCTCCTTTCAATCAAAAGCATTTATTCATTCCTTCGTTGAGTAAACATTCAGCATCTCTAGCATGTCCGGTATTTTGCTAAGTCCTGAGGATGCAAATAAATATATACAGTCATGTGCTGCATAACCACATTTCAGTCAACAAATGACCACATATATGATAGTCCCATAAAATTATAATGGAACTGAGCAATTCCTATTGCCTAGTATAACACGATGATGATCCTGAGCCTATGTAAGTCTAGGCTAGTGTGTGTGTGTGTGTGTGTGTGTGTGTGTGTGTGTGTGTGTGTGTCTTAGTTTTTAACAAACAAGCTTAAAATTAAAAAATATTTTTTAAATGAACAAAAGATTATAGACTAAGACTATAAAGAAAAAAGTTGTTTTATACAACTCTACAATGTGTTTTAAGCTAGTGTTATTACAAAAAAGTCAAAAGTTTTAAAATTTAAAGTTTATAAAAATGTTACAGTAAGCTAATTTATTATTGAAAAAAGAAAATTTCCTCAATAAATTTAGTGTAGTCTTACTGTACAGTGTTTATAGAGTCTGTGGTCATGAAAAGTTCTAGGTTTTCACATTCACTCACTACCCACTCACTGATTCAGCCAGAGTCTAAGCTTCATGCATTGTAAGTGCCCTATACAAGTATATCATTTTTAATATTTTATACTGTATTTTTTACTGTACCTTTTATATGTTTAGATACACAAATACTCACCATTGTGTTCCAATTGCCTGCATTATTCAGTACAGTAACATGTTGTACAGGTTTGTAGCCTAGGAGCCATAAGCTGTACTATCCAGCCTAGGTGTGTAGTAGGCTATACCATCTAGGTTTGTGTAAGTGCACTCCATGATGCTCTCACAACAATGAAATTGCCTAAGGATGCATTTTTCAGAACATCTCCTTGTTGTTAGCTGACCCATGACTGTAGAGTATATGTCCTGTAAAGGCCTCACTCTTAATGGTTAAGGGCCTTGGCCCCAGAATCTGACCAACCTGGGTTAGAATCTCAACTCTCTCCGTCTCAAGCCATGCAAACAAGGACAAATAAACCTCTCAAAGGCTCACTTTGCTCTTCTCTAGTACAAAGATAATAGTAATGCCTTAGCTGCTACGTTAGAAGCTTGAATAAGACGTTGGGCAAAGGAGCAGGGAAGCAGGTGAAAAGGCCTTATACCGTCTGGAAGGGGAGGACGGGCTTCCCAGAAGACACCCAGGCACTCTTCAAGGAGGAAGAATGGAAGAAACCAGGAAGCCCAGCCGAGGGGCAGGGTGGAAAGTGCTCTTGGTAAAGGAAAGACCTCAAATGCTGGATTTGCTATTTAGACAGTTAAAGATATTTGTACATTTGTAAACTATAAAAATAAAATGTTAAAGTTCTACATTGTGTTTAATAAATTATGCAGAACTGATTTCCTTAAAAGTTCACAAAGTCAGAATTACTTCAATCTGAAAAAATAAAGCAGTGCGTCATAAATTTTTATTTCCACTAGGGTTTCAAAAAGTCTATTATAACAAGCCTACAGGTAATAGACCGCTTGCTAGAGCAGTACTGTGATAAAATGGCATCTTTAAGATAGCATCCCGTTTATCTCTCTTTCTCCAAAAATATTGGTAATTTTACCAAAATATTGATAAAATAGATTTCATCTCAGATTTCTATCAGTATTAAATAACACATTGAAATTCACTGAATATTGACATCTGTATTTCAATATAAGGTCTCTGTAGTGCTCTCAAATGTTGAGGGTAGATTTCAAATATCTTAATCATAGACTGTAGCACTAGAATCTTATCAGAAGCTGTTTCTGAAATATTATGTCCTCTTTCTCTCCAAGTAATGGCAGAGTGGGGATGAAGTGCTACAGACACAAACAAGCCTGTGTTCAAATCTAAACTCTGTCTTGGATAAGCTTAGATATTGAGCGAGTCATTTAAACTACTTAACAATCAGTTTCTTCTTATACAAAATTTAGGTAGCTATACAGTGCCTAGCTTATGGGGCTATTATAAAGATTCAAGATATTGTATATGAAACGCAGACAGGGCACAGCTACTAGTTCATAGTATGTTTTCTCTAAATGGTGAGCATTTCTGTCATTGTCATCATTGACATCATCATTTGCTATGTATAATAATCAAACTTTGCCACTTTTTTTTTTTTTTTTTTTGTAATGGAGTCTCTCTCTATCACCCAGGCTATAGTGCAGTGGCGCGACCTTGGCTCACTGCTGCCTCCACCTCCTGGTTCAAGCAATTCCCCTGCCTCAGCCTCCTGAGTAGCTAGGACTACAGGCACACACCACGCCCAGCTAATTTTTGTATTTTTAGTAGAGACGGGGTTTCACTATGTTGGCCAGGACAGTCTTGATCTCCTGACCTCGTGATCTGCCCACCTCGGCCTCCCAAAGTACTGGGATTACAGGTGTGAGCCATCACACCCTGCCCCAACTTTGCCACTTTTTTGCTCAGATTTTAAACATTGAATCAGGTCACCTAGGCCACTGGGGACTGAATTAGAGAATTATAATTTACAGATTCCCCAACGCACATATTGTCCTTAAGTATTTTCTCAATCTCCAATCATCTTGTCTGATACTTAAATGGTAGTGAAAGAGGAAATGAGCAAACAAAATGTCATTTTTTGTTTCAAGCTACCAAATAAGTTTTCCTAAAAATGATCAGGTTACATCTAGGTTCCTATAAATATCCCCTTGTTGTGGATAAAGAAATTCAAAGGATAGGTGAGAACCAGCATGATTATTTTGCTTTTCTTGTCTTCTAAATTAGAGCCTCCATGTTCTAGCATTTTACGGTTTGAAATTAGGGACCTTTACCCTAGAGAAAAACTTTGCAGCAATTCCTGAAATAGCTTCCTAGTACATCTCTACCCCATCATCTCCCCTCCCTCTGCCAATCCATCCCACACACACCTGCCAGAATAATCTTCCATAAATATTCTTTTCTTTGTATCTTATCCCTGTTCTAGAATCGACAGTGCCTCCCTGTTATTATTCTCTATCTTAACTTAGCATTCCAGTATCATCATCAGCTTTTCTTTTTCCTTACTCTCCTACTTTATGTACAATTATTCCTTCATGAAACAAATCAGTTCTAGACAAGTCAATGAATTTGCCATGACTGGAAAACTTCTTCAACCTGCACTGCCCCGTGCCTTTATAACTGTGATAACATTTCCTTAGCCTACTAGATCCAGAATCTGTTTTTGCTATCTTCTATAAAATAAGTCAGAACTCATACCCACAAAGCCATTTTTTTTTTTTTTTGGCTCCTGCCCCTTGTCCTCATTTTTTTCACAGCTGAATCTTTTGATATTTTCCTAAAAGATCCTCATTGAAATTTAAATTAACTTATTAATCCTTCAACTGGTATATTGGTGTGAGGTTTCTGAGGTGAGGAATCTATGCATCTTAGTTAATTTCAGCTTCACATTCTAAATATTTAATAACATCACTTAGTCCCAGGAGACTTCAATGGATGTGTATTAAAAAGAAGAGAGGCAAATTGATAGAGTTAAATGTCTTTTTATTGCCAAGTCAATGCCAGAATCAGGACAAGTGGCACAGTTACAATTGCTAAACTTTTAAGTTAGCTCCTTAGAGTCTTACTTTTTATGTAAAATTCCATCGTGCCCACAGTAAGCTCTGGGAAGCTGTGTGGTCTCATAAATAATTCTGTTCAGACTTCTTCTATGTACATGTTGGTTCTGATGACAGAACTGAATCCTGCCTAGCCTCTCCTCCTTGTCTTCTCCCATACACACATTCCAAGAATGGAGCCTTCTATGAACTCTAGTTCCTAACTGGGATACCAGAACATGCAACTTGTGCTTGATACTGGCCTCCCCCATTGCTAGATCCTACCCCTTGATCCCAGCCAGCTAACTGGAGTGGTGACTGGATTCCCTGCTTTCTTGTCCTATACTCATTGACAAAAAAGGACCTTTTGCATTATTATTAGCACTATCTTCCCAAAGTAATGAACCTTTGAGAAGTCAAAAACAAAATAATTCAGGGATGACAACACTGAAAATAAGACAGGCTTTATTTTCCTGTTGGTTTAGTAGTGTTTTTCTAAACCCGACTAATTTTTATAATGATCTAGTAAATTGTTTAGCTTCATTTAAAAGGCGTACCAGATCAGCAAAATGTCTAGAAGTTATAGATACCTGGTCATTGTTTCATCAATAGGGACCTTCTACTTTATGAGACTTCGAAAGAATATTCAGCCCTGAACTCTTACTTCTTGTTCCAAGAAATGCATTTCCTCTTGATTTTTAGTCAAATCTTGTTGGTTGTAGCCTTTCTCCTATAAGGTAGGTGAGAAAGCATTCATTAATTCAACAAATACTTACTGAGCACCTACTATGTGTAGAGTTTTTAACCTCACTAGAAAAACTCCCATTTGGGTCTAAACCAGGAGACTAACAGCTATTTAAAGGTCTTTTATTATGTTCAATGATTATGGTGTCACTAA
The DNA here is from genome assembly GCF_001698545.2 of Rhinopithecus bieti. Classification (NCBI taxonomy): domain Eukaryota; kingdom Metazoa; phylum Chordata; class Mammalia; order Primates; family Cercopithecidae; genus Rhinopithecus; species Rhinopithecus bieti. The sequence goes on from NW_016804853.1 coordinate 1,904,553, forward strand.
CAACAATTTTGGACTCTGGTAACTCCTACAGACAGGTTAGTTAGTTCCCCTAACCATAATCCTTCTTTCCCAAGTGTGTCTCCATCTAGTCTCGGTTTCCTATTGTATTAGACCACATTTGTGTTGCTATAAAGAAATAATGGAGGCTGAGTAATTTATAAGGAAAATAAGTTTAATTGGCTGTGGTTCTACAGGTTATAGAGGAAGCCTGATGCCGTCATCTGCTTCTGGTGAAGCCTTCAGGAAGCTTACAGTAACACCAGAAGTTTAATGGGGAGCAGGCATCTCACATGGCGAGGACAGGAGGAAGAGAGAGAGTGGAGAGGTGCCACATACTTTCAAACAACCAGATCTTACATGAACTCACTGATCACCAAGGAGATGGTGCTAAGCTATTCAGGAGGGATCTGCCCCCATGAGCTAAACGTCTCCCACCAGGACCCACCTCCAACAGTGGGGATTGCATTTCAACATCAGGTCTGCAGGGGACAGTTACACAAGCTATACCACCCACCCACACTCCAATGGCACCATGTTGCATTGACTAATAACTCATAACGACTTCTTGCTGACTTTCTGATCTCGAACTACTTTATGTTTCCAAATCACAGAACCATAGAATTTCAGCCCTGGAAATTCCTCTCCTTGGACAGTCTCAGAAATTGATATCCAGTGAAGGGCGGTGAGTTGGCCAAAGTCCAAAACCCTGCTAAATTCTCATGTTTTACGTGTTCCTTTGTCAAACATCAGATGATTATTTCCTGAATATAACGTAGGAATACTTGGTTTTAGAAGGCATGATAAAAATTGCTAAGTCATTTCAAGTATGGTTGTTTAAAATGTAGCTAAGAAATACTAAGTTCATTAACTAAAATCTTATACTTAATGTGTAGCATCATATATTTTATTAAATATTGTGTTGATTCAAATATTTAAATCACAGAGGCATTTTGGAAGAAGTGTGAAAAGCTTTGTGGCTACTGATAAATATCCACAGAAATATTCACTCACCAGATACTTATTGGGTACCTGCTTTGTGCCAATTAAGGTTCTAGGTGCTGAACTTTGTAGCATTGTAACAACTGGCTTTGGATTCAGGCAGAACCAGATACAAATCCTAACTCGCTGGCTGTGTGCTTCTGAGCAGGTTTCTCTAAACTTCAAATTTCTCATGCAGTAAGATGAGGATAATAGTATTTACCTCCTAGATCTGGAGATTCATGCATGCAGAACGCTTAGAATCATCCCAGGCATTTAATAAAACACTCAAATGGTAGCTCTAAAAACATGTGTATACCAGTAGGAAGTTGAAGGCATGGTATTCAAGTCATTGTTAAAAGACTTTTGCCATTTCGGAATTGGCTCAAATTTGTGTCAGGGCTGGCACATTCCATTTTAGAACACTGCTTGCGTCTGTTAGAAATCAACAAATTGTGATGTGTTCTTTTCCAAGTATCCTCAGGTTGGTATATAGGCAAATATTTTGCCAGTGCACCCAGGCAGCAGCTTCCTAAGTGCCAGCATTATGTTTTGGGTTCCTTTGGGTTTTTTTGTTTGTTTGTTTGTTTGTTTGGGGGGATTTTTTTTGCAGTTGGCATTTAATCCTTGTTTCTTGTCCAACTAGTCATCTATCGTAAATTAATTCTCTAACAATTCTCTAATAATTCCCAGCTTCTCAACAGAAAGCTAGATGACCTTCTAACACAGATACAAGATGACTTTAACAAGAAATGGTAGGGAACCACTTGAATTATTTCTAAACTTGCACAGAAAGGCATTCCTGAAGGAAAATCCATTTTAACGTTACATGCTTAACCTCTAGTGAGCCAATGTAAGTTTCTCCAAGTCATGCATATTCTGTACTGACTGCTTTTCATGTGGGAATGTAATGTGCAGTCATACAGTAAACAGAATGTCAGTTCCTGTACACTGCTTTGGCATTATGAATGCTGTCATGTTTGCAGTGAAAAAAATTAGCAAAGTGTAAAATTGGAATTTAATTGTGATAAGATACCCTCTCAAAAAATCACTTCACAGTGAAGGGTACACAAGAAGCTTCTCTCTTCCACTTGGCTCTACTTTAATTAATCACAGTAACAAACTCTCAGCAGATGATTGTCTTTGTAAGCCACTTAATACATGTGCTTATCCTGGCCGCCACAGGTAGGGGAAAAAGGATCTAGTAAAAAGGTGAAGGGGTCAGGTATGTTTTGTGTCTTACAACTGATCCAAAAGCAGGAGATGAAATGCTTTTGATTGTGTTTGTGCCTGAAGTGGGTCATTACCTGACTGGAATTTGAAACTTAGCCCTGAGTAGAAATTTTAAAGAAATTCCTCATATCAAGAGCCTAAACTAAAACTTGAAGACTGGTGACCAACATAAACGTTTAATTTCAAATATTGGTGGTATTGCTTCTAAGGCAACAATAAGACCTTTTAACTTAATTTAAGTTCCGGATACATGTGCAGGACATGCAGGTTTGTTAGATAGGTAATTGTGTGCCATGGTGGTTTGCTACATCTACCAACCCATCACCCAGATATTAAGCCCTGCATGCATTACCTGGTTAACCTAATGCTCTTCCTCCCCACAAACAATAAGACTTCTAATTTGTTGCAAAAAAAAATGTAGATCCATAATTTGAGTTTCTGTTTAAAAAATGGAGAACTTGCATAATGGGACCTACATTTTCCTATGACATCAACTGCCTCAAGCTGAGTAGCACCTGCCCCTGATGGCTGGGGTGCTTGTGTCTTGGTGTTCCAGTCTTCACCACATACAATGGTGTATCTGATCTTATGCTGTTCCACTGTTCATCTGAACCTGCATTAATTTTTTTATTTAAAGTGAAAACTCTATCTATGTCTTTAAAAGAAGTTTCAGGCCGGGGGTGGTGGCTTATGTCTGTAATCCCCGCACTTTGGGAGGCCGAGGCAGGTGGATCACCTGAGATCAAGAGTTCGAGACCAGCCTGGCCAACATGGTGAAACCCCTTCTCTACTAAAATACAAAATTAGCCAGGCGTGGTGGTGGGTGTCTGTAATCCCAGGTACTTGGGAGGTTGAGGCAGGAGAATCACTTGAACCCAGGAGGCAGAGGCTGCAGTGAGCCAAGATAGCGCCATTGCACTCCAACCTGGGCAACAAGAGTGAAACTCTGTTTCAAAAAAAAAAAAAAGTTTCAAAAAACATATAGACCCAAAGAGTTGCATGTTTCAGAAACAATGGAGGAGCGCATATATATATATATATAATTAAAGTAAATAACTTTCCCAGGTGCTTAAAGAGCAAAGTATACATGTGTCAAAATTTATGCCAGCCTGTTTGGCTTATTTTTCTTCCTTGTCATTGTATAATCAGTCCCTGGTATAATTTTCTTTGCTTTTGTGTTTTGATTACTTGACTAAAATGGATTACTTTGATATTATGCAGAAAGCTATGTAGAGATAAGTTAACAGTAGAAATCCTCAGGGTTTTATTCTCTGCTGTTTTTCTTACTATTCTATTTAGAACCCTGAGAAATCTCATCCACTCCTAGAGACTCAGTTGCTGACTCCTGATGGCTCCTAAATCCTACCCACATTTTTCTTCTAGATTCTGATTGCCTTCTTGACATCTCCACCCTAGTATCCCACTGCCTCTGATTCAGTGTGTCTAAAACAAGCCTTCTCCTCATAAGTCTCTCATCAACACAAGGCCCTAATCTCCCGCTGGGTCCCTATCTTAATGAATGAGGTTGTCTTCTACCAGTTGCCTAAGCCAGAAGACTAAGTCTCTTTCTTGACTTCTCCATCTCCTGTTACATCCAGAAAGTTATCAAAACACATAGATTTTAGTAACTGTGGAAAATTCTTCAAAATTACTTCTTCAGTATCTCTGGAATTCATCCCACTATTTCCAACTTCAAAATCACTGAGTTAACATCCTTATTTCCCATGTACACTCTATAGCAGACACCTAAACAATATTGCCCTTTCTGATACATTTTCTTTACTGCAACTTGAGTGATCTTGCTAAAATGCACAGCAAATATCCTTGATTCCCAGGTTCTTCTTTGCTCATTAAATTGTAAGATGAATCTAAATCCCGTACAGTGATACCTGAGGGTCATTGTTACGTACTCCCTGTCTGCCTCTCCCATCCCATCTTTCAATATTCTGTCCCAGGTACCTTCATTTGTACTGTACTAAATGGCATGCCTTTACCCATGCATGCTGTGATTTCTGTAGCTTTCCCTGATTGAAAATCCTTGCCCCTAGTCTTCACCTGGCTAATTCTTCTGTGTCCTTCCAAATTCAGCTAAAATGTTAATCTTTCCAGGGGGTTTCTACCTCAACACAAAACCCTGGGCAGCATTAGCTCTTTTCCCTTTTTGGTCTCACAGTACTGTGTACTGGATCATAGTTATTCTGTAATTGACTCTGTTCTCCTTTGTCACCACTGCAATCACTGGATTGAATGCTCATTAGAGACAGGTCCCCTGCTTTATTTGTCCTGGAGGCCCCAATGCCTAACACAGCTGGCACACAGTAAGTGCTCAGCAACATTGTGTTGAATGAATGAATGAATCAGTCAATTCAGTGCATCAACTAGGAATGTTGGCAGTGAAAATATAAAAGGTGAAAGTTAAGATTCACTATTTTCCATACAATAAATATTTATTGAAATTTTCCAGTGTTTTAAATATCTCATATAGGCCTGCTTTCTATCAGCATTCATCATGTTTCTTTTAGCAGCCTCCTAAAAAATTTGAACATTTTATTAAGAAGAGTTGGAGGTGTGCATCTTGCTAGTTAGGTACCTTTGAGGTCTGTGACCACAGAAAGAATCCCTGACTCTAACCAGTTATGTCATACTTGAATTACAAAAGATGGCTTTGACTTGCTTAGTTGAAAGATGCTTTTTCTTCTTAATTCTTCTTCTTCTTTTCTTGTAAACTTGCTTTATTTTAAAATTTCATATTTTAGATACAGGAGATACATTTACATATTTGTTACATAGGAATATTGCATGATGCTAAGGTTTGGAGTTCAGATCCCATCACCCTTATAGTTAGCATAACACTCAGTAGATAGTTTTTAAGCCCACCCCCTCACTCCATCCTCTAGTAGTCCATAGAGTCTATTATTGTCATATTTATGTCCATGCATGCTCAATGTTTAGCTCTTACTTATAAGTGAGAACTTGTGTTATCTGTTTTTTTGTTGTTGTTGTTCTTGTGTTAATTTGCTTAGGACTGTGGCCTCCAGCTCTATCCGTGTTGCTGCAAAGATCATGATTTTATTCTTTTTTATGGCTACATAGTGTTCCATGGTGTATATATACATTTTCTTTATTCAGTCTACCATTGATGGGCATCTGGGTTGATTATATGTCTTTGTTGTTGTGAATAGTGCAGTGATGAACAAACAAATGCATGTGACATTTTGGTAGAATGATTTGTTTTCTTAATTTAAGAATGATTCATTTTCTTAATTGAGAAAGTCTTTTTTGAGAGGTTAGGGACATACTAGAGGGCAGAATAAAAACAAACCAGAGGAACAGGCAGACTCCAGTAAGATACATTTTAGCATAGACTTCTGACTGTGAGTCTTTAACACCAACTACCAAATACGGGATGAGGGAGAAATACTGCTTCAAAGTGCTAGAGTATATTAAAAAGTTCCATGGTCTCTACTTGACAATGAACTCCAAAGCTGTCATCTGAATGATGTGGCTACACAAGATGGTCATGCATTCTTGGATTCCTTGGATATAAGCATGGTTTGTGAAATGAGGAAGAGAAAATATCATTCATTACTGTTCTAGAGAGGGAAAGAGTAGTCCTCACACCAGAGCTGGGCTTCTGAAGTAGATTTTGTGCAAGAGAACTTAAAAATGAAATACAAACCAACAAGAGCACTTCCGAGAAGTGGGCCAGCATGACATGAACGTTAAAACTTATTTTAGGAGGAATGATTGAAGGAAGGAAAGATGCTTAAGCTAACAAAAAGGAAGACTCAGGGGCACATGATGTTTGATGAATATGTGGAAGTTAGAGAGGGACAGGAAGTTCCTTCTATAGCAGGAGCCAAATAATATCTCTCTGTGTGCATGTTAAACAAAAGGTTTTTGCTCTGAGCAATTTCGCCAATTTCTTTACAAAAGGGCCCCAGTCTCCTTATGCAAATTGATGTCCTTACACACTAATGAACCATGTGGTATACCATGGAGTATTGTGAGGGGGCCACTTCCATAGCAGTATATAAGACCCCCCTTATCTAGTATCACTTTTCAGTTATACCACTGAGGATGAATCTTTTTTTTTTTAAAAAAAAGTGTATCTGTCCAAGGTGACTTTGCATGTCACACAGGCAGAGAAATGGAGGTGGGGGAGAGGTTGCTTCTGGTACCCCCATTACATGATTACAAAGATGGAATGAATGGTCTTAGAAGGTGATGAGTTTCCACTCCCAGGAAGAATCCTGAAGAGGCTTGGCTGGAACACCTCAGGCATGGTTCAAACATCAGCATTGGTGAGACATGGACTCTTAAGATCCCTTTGGTCTACAAAACATGCCAAAGCCTAGCATGAATGATGCTCTGCTCTTGGAAAAACGCAGATCATATGCCCGAATAACATCAGCTCATATAAGAAAAAATGTCTTTTCCCATTTCTAGGACGGGGAATCATGTTTTTACCAGCTTATTGTTTTAGTCAACTTTCACCATTTTGTAGGATTAAGGTGACTATTACTTTAATATAGGAGGTGGTATAGTGTAGCAGTTAAAGGATGGAGTGTAATAGCTAGATATAAAGTCAGGCAAGCCTGGGATTGAATCCTGCCTGCACTTAAGCACATAGCTGTAATAGATTAACATGCCTAAACCTCAGATTCCTCATCCATAAAATGGGCAATAGCCACCACATGGGGTTGCTGTGAGGATTAAATGAAATAATGCATAATAATACACACTTAGCAATATACCTTTATCCAGATGGTGCTCTGTAAAAGCTGCTACTACCATGATGGTAATAGTAATAAGAATACTTTTTAGTAATGTTAATATTACTGAGACTCTTGACTTGCCTCATTTACTCTGCGTTTCTTTGAGGTCCCCAGCTCAGTGGTTTATTTATTTAATTTAGACAGTGCTCTTACATAGGATCCTCCACAGAGAACAAGGCTCATGCACACACTTGGTGGTGCTCAGAAATAAACAAGAAAATGTATTTATCTGTGTAGTTTTTGAAATTAAAAATGACATTTATGAGTCCCCTAGTAGAAAAATAAATTTCATCTGTTTTAGTAAGGAAAAGTAGGATAAGAAACTGCTTGTTGGTAGAAGTAAGAGACATGGGGAACAGGGATTTCAACTTTATTTTTTAATCATAAAAGCATACAGTTAGTTATTAAACATGACTTTGCAGATGGGAAGTAGAACAAAAAACAAATCTGTGTTTCTTCCCGGATTGCTATGACAATGCATGATCAGCAGCTTCTGTCAACATATCCTAAGACACAAGAATGAGAACTCCCAGCTATCATTAAAAATGTACTATTTAGAGTGCTCGAGTGGGGTACAGGAGGGCTGGATGGCTGCCTAATTTATAAGCTTTCAGGCCACTAAGCTGAGAATGGGGAATAGAGTTGTCTTGTTTGAAGTTGGTATTCCATTTAAGTAGTAAGCATGACTTCTGGTGATATGCTATCTCCAAAAATCAGCTAATTACTGTTTTCAAACAGAACCCATACGTTATTTGATTAACAAGCACAATCATTTTCTTGATCACAAGTAGCAATATTCATGCATTTTTGAAAGTACAAGCTTAGAAGTCTTCAATAGCTTGATTTTCTTGTTTTACTATTTTTTTTTTTACAATGACAGTCGATAACCCAGATGCATCTGTCTTACGCCTTGTCTTACCTCTTCTACATAACTCCCCCTTCTCTCCCCACCCCCGAGACTGCCTCAAAAGGATATACTGCACTGTGTTGCTTCCCAAGAGATTGTCAGAGGGAACAGTTTTGTCATTTGAAGAATGTGTTCACGATGCCGTGACAGATTTGCCAGCATCCTTCCAGCACAGTGCCTTAGATGTGATATATTCAGAACACTCTTTCCTTTTCCAGATCCTCTCCCCCACCATCCTTTATTCCAGAATTCTCATTTGCCTAGAGGATTACTGAATCTGAAAACTTTGGTGCAGTGAGTGACCTTGGGTGAACATCGAATCCTTTAGTTCACAGCCTTTTAAAAAAATTGAAAACTAAGTTTTATGTGGAAATGTCTTGGTGCTGCTATATAAGCAGACTGTTTAAGACATTTAAAATAATCCTGGAACTAAAAGAGTCAAACTTTATAAGCAAAAGGCTTCTGAAGACACATCTATTTCTAATAACTTATATAATTTCTACATTCTCAGTTAAAAACGTATTACTCTTTGACATTTCTTTGCATTAAACCTATTAATGGAAGTTAACAAAGATGTCACTTACCATTATAAGAAGGTTGACAATTCACAAATGTCAATGCTTAGTATCAAGTCTCCATTTGAAGATGGAGATCTGTTGCACCGTCAGATTTGTTCATGCTTTGCTCTTCCCATACCTCCCCTTGATCATGCTGTGGCCACCTGCCATGTGTGCACAGACCCAGGCTGGGGTCTGTGGACTCAGTCCAGCCCTCTATGTCCTATATCTATGCTATGGCTAAGAAACAGGCCTTCCATCTCTAGTTGACCGTCTTTAGTGAGGAAAGCCTCAGTAACACAGGAGCCTCGGTAACACAGGAGAAGTTTAATTCTTTTGGGAGTAGCTCTAAGTATTGGACTGATTTATCTTATTTGGAACAAAATTCTAGTTCCTTGCAACTTCTTTGGAGTTGTACACAATACTAGGTTATTTTTTCCACATTGTCATCTTCTCCATGATAATCTATCATCAGGAGAGTAATTATCAAGTGGTAGGTGAATCTCTATCAAAAGTCTCATTCTAACCATGCCACTACTCTACAAGGTATGTATTTTGGTTCCTATGTTGCATATGGTGATTCTAAGACTGATAGTGTTTAAGTAATGTGCCCAATATTATCCCTTGAGTAGTTGTGGAGTCAAAATTCAAACCTATGCTTGTATGGATTCTGAGATTGTTCAACTAATGCAGAAAGCTAATCTGAGATCTGTGGTTAACTTAGGGATCCATAAAATGGCTTCAGGGATCCATAGAGTCCCTTAAATAGAAACCCAAATTTGGTTTGTATATGGATTTTATGGTAAAAGCAATTACAGCCCTCCCTCATCAGAATTTCAATTAGGTATATAACCTCAACAATATCACATAAAATATTAAATAAGATACACATATTTTACATTTTTCTCTCCTATTTTACTCAGTGATATTACATAAAAATGCTATATCTCTCTTCATGTATGTTAATTAGTTGTGCCTCCCTCATTCTGTATATTTATTCTCTCCTTTCTAAGCCCAAGTGTAGGACTTGTACCTATTCATACTATATTTAATTTTGTTAAGTTCAAGCTATTGGGATTCTGATTCTGCTATCTAGTGCTTTTGTTACTCATTTTTCTGCTTCGTGTATTCTGTCAACTTATATCATACAACTAAAAACCAAATTAAAAATGAACAGCTTTCAACAATTTTGGACTATGGGATGTTACTAAACTCCAAGAATCCAGAATACAGGATATAATTCATTCTCTCTTTCTCTCTCTCTCTCTCTCTCTCTCTCTCTCTTTCTCTTTCTCTTTCTTTCTTTCTCACTCTCAGGCTTCTGACAAAATTATCCTTGAAATAATTTCTTGAATATTTAACCCTCCATAGGTCTGTTTCATCAGGAGTGACATGAGTATACCACTGCCAGCATCTCTAGGTTGGGCTGAGACAGGTGGGCATCTCAGACAGCCTAACAATTTGAATGTATCCCTTCAAATTGGTGTTCTTCAAATAGTTGTTTAACATTTATTTAGTAGACACCAAAATAATTGACTTTTCTATTGATAGGGTATATACATTTTCTGTTCATTTTTTTAACTTGTTTATTAACTTGAATTATTTATTTTTCAGTTTTTTTAAAATCACTCATAGCATCAGTCACTCATAAGCACAAAAAAAAATTGGTAACTTATACAGGGTAAATGTGTTACATTTTGTTTAAAATGTATCTCCAAAATCTAATTTTCTAAATTTTAAGTTGATAAATCATTTTCAACCTTTCACCATTCTTGTTCGCACTTCCATTTTATGATTCAGTTTTTGAAACCAGAACATATATTGCGGGCATATTCTAAGGATTGAAATTTAGGTAATGAACGAAATCACTCATTTTAGTTTTTTTTTTTTTTTTTTTTTTTAAACACTTGGCCATTCCTTACTTCTCTTTTTTTTTTTTTTTTTTTTAAACCGGGCCTTGCTTTCTCGCCCCGGGTGGGGGGAAGGGACGCGATCTCGCACACCCTGAAGTCCCCG
>NW_016804853.1:1915102-1917643 GCF_001698545.2 Rhinopithecus bieti
TTTTTTTTTTTTTTTTTTAAACACTTGGCCATTCCTTACTTCTCTTTTAGAACATCAACTGTCAGTTGTCCTGTCTCAAGGCTGCTGGAGCAACCTAAAATTGCAACATGCAATTCATAATTATTCTTTGAGAAAGAACTCCACAGAGTAAGTTCAGCACCAGGAGAAATGTTTTCCCAATTTTTATTTGAACATGTTGCCTACTTTTGCCAATTAATTTAGTAGTCTCATGTGGAAACTGAATTAACTAGCACTATCAGTTCGTTCTCACACTGCTATGAAGAAATACCCGAGACTGGGTAATTTATGAAGGAAAGATGTTTAATTGACTCACAGTTCTGCATGACTGGGGAGGCCTCAGAAAACTTACATTCATGGCAGAAGGCACTTATTCACAGGGTGGCACAAGAGAGAATGAGTGCCAGCAGGGGAAATGCCAAACGCTTATAAAACCATCAGATCTCGTGAGAACCTACTTATGATACTAGAATAGCATGGGGGAAACCGCACCTATGATTCAATTACCTCCCACAAGGTCCCTCCCACGACATGTGGGGATTATGGGATTACAATTTAAGATAAGATTTGGGTGGGGACACAGCCAAGCCATATCAAGCACCATATTTACACTTTATTTTAGGAATGTTTTAATGTGCTTTATGAACTGATGTGCCAGGCAGCGGTCCAGCTGTCTCTCCCTTAATTTAGCTCTATAGACAAGAATACAGTAAAGATTAAATAAATATAGCTGTCAGACACTCCAGGAAAGTAGTAACTGCAGACGGTAACCAGAAAGGAGGAGAACCAGTTTGACTAGACTAATTTGACTAAATCCTTAGTTTCTTTGGAGGGAAAAAACAAATGTGATTCATCACATCCCTGACTTTGGACTGTTTTTCTAATTTAATAGTGTTCCAGCGGGAGTTTGTGAGTGGAAGTTTGGGTGTACATTTTGAATAAAATCTTATCAATTTACCCGTAAATGATCCTGATACAGTTCCTTTTGGGGAGCTGCTAGACATAAACAGCTTTCTCCCCTCTATGATTTCAGTAATGACAAAGGCCGAACATCAAGAACTCTCTCTGCCATACTTAGGAGTTTAAATATAACCCTGAAAGATTTTAAGTAATGACATGATGTGAATAGGAAAATGACAATAAAGAAATTTGGTTGGAAAAAGAAGATTCTAAGGGCTGGAAGACCAACTCCTGGGCCCCAGGAATTATCTAGATGAAAACAAGAGGGACTTGAACTAAGACAACAGTGCAGATAGAGTTGACCCCGTAGAAAACTCCTGTGACTTCCCTCAATTAATGTTTCAGCCTGCACACTCATTCCAGTAAGAATCACAGATTAGGACATAAACAGTGAGGATAATAGGAGAAAACTTTAAGTTATGCTTCAGTCTGGTAAAAAAGATGCACTACTTTTCTTACTGAAGAATGAAGAATAAAAGGATACTTCACTCCAGTTACCTTCACTGGGAAGTCACCGCACCCCTTGATCTGACCCCCTATCCCAGGCGATGGCAGGAGAAGCACATCGCCATCATACATCAACCTCCAAACCAATGACTAGCCTGCAAAAATAATAACTTGACTCCCATGCACCTGAGCCCACAGGGAGAAAACTCATTTTAATTCTGCCATGGTTTAATGATATTTAAATGGCTCAAATGGTTTTTATAAATGAATATATTACAAGGTTCATGTTCAAGAATCAGCAATAAGCTATAATGGACTTTACAATTTATTAGTTCCATAAATGTCACCTTGTTATTAACAACACAGGTAAAGCAACTTTATGAAATATTCTATTATCATCCATTGAATGAAACATCGAATTTGTTGAGCTGGAGTTTCAGGCATTCTCATTTCACCTGTGTAAATCAACTTTATATTGAGGCTCACAGATATCACCAACATGATTTTTAAGACCCTTTAAAATTCTGTTTTCATGTAAAGATAAAATTTCTAAATTAAACATAGAGACACACTCTTGAGAAAGGTGGCACCACCAGATAGAAGTGTGGAAACTGCATACAGAAGCCAGTTGTGTGTGACTAGCATTTGCTCTTCACAGGTGTTGTTTGGGAGCCACGATTTGCTGCCCCCTTCCAAGAGTATGAAACAGCCACATTCCATTGCATTTCAGTCATTGTAATAAGGCCAAGGGAGAGGTTGTGTGTCATCTTACCTTTCTTTGTCTCCTTTTTCAAAATTTGTGAAACCAGGTCATAGTCAAATGAATACTGAATTATCTCTAGCATGTGGTGGTTTTGCAAAACCTTAAACATTACATTAGAAAAGTTGTCAGCTTTGGTTAGTGAGAGACCTTACTTTGGGAGACTTATTAATAGACAGTTGGAAAGTGAAGTTGTGAAACTTACAGCAGAGTGATGAAATTCCCTACCGAGGCCGGGCGCGGTGGCTCAAGCCTGTAATCCCAGCACTTTGGAGGGCCGAGACGGGCGGATCACGAGGTCAGGAGATCGAGACCATCCTGGCTAACACGGTGAAACCCCGTCTCTACTAAAAATA